>NC_061113.1:188215718-188515718 GCF_002878395.1 Capsicum annuum
CATATGCAGTGTGTAGAACACATTAAAAATACATATTGATATATAACATCAAACTCAAAAATATAAATTTTTGAACAAAACAAAAAACACATTGTGTTGCATGTTATAATGTTTTTAATAAACCAAATTGTATATATTGTTATGTGAGCATCATCAAAAATGTATATATACACTACATGTGAAATAAAAAATAATTGTATTTAATGAACAATGCATATGTATTTAATAAGTCAATAACACATAAAAAAATAAAACTTGCATATCATACTAAAGTTAATCTTCAATTCTATTCCAAATTTGAAAGTTCTATTAACCTCAAATGTATTTTGAATATAAACTTTAAAAGTACAAGTAAATATGTATTTAAAATTTTAATATTTACCTTTGTACCATCAGAAATATTATCCGAAGATTGAACAACATCAGGATTGAAATGTTGTCCGGATTGCTCTAACCCTTCCTCATCAACATTTGGTTTATCAGCTTCTATATCTACAACCTGTTCCTGAAAAAATTGTGTCTAATAACATAACGAGTTATTTTACAAACATGTTGTATTTGTATAAGGCAGTCCAATAAGTATACATATTCAAATCAACTAAGATTTTCAAAGAAAAAATTTACCTTGCTTTGAGCAAATTCTTTCTTCATCTTTTTAAATTTTTTTCTCATTAGTCCACGAATTTATTTAAACTCGCGACGAACCTATTTTGATACAAAATCAATAAACAAAATTTTTTCCATGTAAAATAAATATTTGTCAAAAAATAATTACCTCATCGTGGAATGCATCAAAATCTTTCTTAGAAATAAAGGTTTCTTTCTCAACATGACTCTCAGGCTTTGACATGTCTACTTCATCTACATGAATATCTGGCTTTGACTGTATGTGAGGAAAAATAACTCGAGCTGTTTGCTTTTCTTTTTTTATTTTTGAAGAAGATGCCTGTCGTGTTGGAATTGGCATGAAAACTGGTGTCTTCATTCCATCAGCCTTTGCAGCACGAGGAACTGGTGTCCTCGTTTACTTGTTTTTTCCTTAAAGGTTTCTTCGCTATTGGTGTTGATGAATCAACCTTCTGTTTCTTTTTTGACTGTTCATTGATCTTTCTTGGTGGTGGATCCTAGAAGTCATCATCAAAATCAACAGAACGTTCATGTTGTATTGCATCCTTCTGTGGTATTTGCAATTTTGCCAGCTCCTTTTTTGTTGGCTCTATGTTCTTAAAGACAACCTAAAATAATAGGTAAATAATATATGTTAAATAATCAGTTAAACAATTGTAAATGAAAATGTATATATGTTGTAGACACCTAATTTTGTCTTTCCTAAGTCCAATCTTACTCATTTTAGCTCACCTTACCACATACCCTCATCCATGTGATTATACCCCACAAAAATACAAAAAATAACAACCCTTAACATAATCCCTAACAAATTCTATCTTGTTTAATCCTATCTTAACCAACTTTACACCTCATCCTAACAACCTACCTCACCCCCTACTCACCACCACATACCCCCAATTCCCCTACCCCTCACGTCTTATTCAAGATGGAAACCAATTCACAAAGACACAAAACAGAAGAGGGCCCCACTTGAAAGATGTTTTTTGATCTTTTTCCATTTTTCATAAAGGAGAACAAAAATATACTAAAAAAGACTCTATTTTCTTTTGGGGCCCACGTGATATTCCTTTTTCTTATTTTCTTTCTAAATTGATAGAGGGCCCCACATGGAATATAGAATCCTCCATTTTTTTTCAATGCAAATACTCACCATCATCACACAATACAGAAAAAAATAGAGGAGACACCATTTTCTTCCATAGATAAAATCGCATACCATCTTCTCTACGAGATTCCATACAGTAACATTCTCACTATTTTTTTCCACTTTTAGAGAAAACACACACACATAGTGAGATCGAAATAGAGAGACAGAAGAGAGGAAATTAAAGAGAGATATCAAGATCGAGATCGAGAGGGAGAGATCAGTTGAAAGAGATGGTAAGAGAGGGAAGATGAGTAAAAATAAGTGATCCATCACTGATGCCATCACTATTCCGGTATTGTGACTCTCATCGGAGCTTCAGATAGTCCCACCAGGACCTAACGGACTGCTTTGGTCGAACCATCGCCAGACAACGAAGTCCGACAAACTAAAAACTAGTTCTGTCCACTCATTCCCAATCAAAACCGATCTCTTTGGGTCAGTTCCAGCAAGATTATGCCGGAATAACATTGAAATTAGATCCACTAGTTGTAGACCAGGGAAACCCGACCCAAAATTCATTAAAAAAGCGACACTATTTAAGTTTTTCTAGCGTTTCCAGCAAAGTTTGGTGGAAATTGTGTTCGGGTTTCTCAATTTCATAAGTTCTGTCTTGTTTTGTTTGATTTCATCATCGTCAAATCTGTTTGGGTCGTATTTTTTGATACCTAGTCGAGTTTAGTCGTATTGAGGCTGAGTCGAGGTTCATGGATGCAGATTCTGTCTCTCCACCCGAGTAATACTAAATCTTAAAAACTTCTTTCGAGGTCCAATTTCTAACTCTTCTCATTTCATCTCATTATACGTGTTTGAATTGTGTGAGGCATTATTGAATATTGGGTGATATCAAATTGTTGCTTGATTTTGTTGAAAAAATGATTGTGGATTGTTGAAATGGTAATCGTGAAACGTGGAAATTTAGTGTTAAAAGAAAATTTGGGGTGGAATTTAAAAATTGATGAAAAAGGGTGAATTTAGGCAAATTTTGGTTTATTGTTGTTTTTTTTAATTCGGAATAAATATCAAGTTTGTAAACTCGATAGGAGCATATTTTAGGTTAGAAACTTAATAGGCAAAGTTTAGGTTCGGGTAGGCAAATTCGAGATTTTTGGAATATTGAATGCTTAAAATGCGTGTTGAATGGTTTGGCTATATTGCTTTTGGATTGAATGTATCATTTGGCCGGGAAATGCCCCGAGGTATTTGTGTTTATTCACTGGGAAATGCCCCAAAGTATTTTATACCTAGAAGACGTTCGTGACAAAGGCCCGAGGCGTCGGGTGGAGCTTAGTCTAGGATTAGCTTAGAATAGGATTTATATTTTTCATATTTTTCTATTTTGGACTGTATAATTGGACTGGACATTATGATTTTGGATTTGTTTTGTTTTGATTGATTGTTTTTGTGTGTTTTATGTGGTTTATAGATTGGTAGTATCAAATTAATCGATATTCTCCACCAAGTGACCTTGGTCAAACCACGGGATCGAGGGGTGCCTAACACCTTCCCCTCGGTCAACATAATTCCTTAACCAAAATCTCTGTTTGCAAACCAGTTTAAAGAGTCAAATCATTTTGAAAAGGATTTTCTAAGGTGACTTGGCACACCAGATTATGTTGAGTGGCGAATCTGATTAAAAATGTAAATAATTTTTTTTCGAAACAAATTTTCAATCTTTTGTCACTTTAATAAATAAAAATCCTTTCGAAATTTAAAATTAATCTTTTTGGTTAAAAAAGGGGTGTGACAGCTCTGGTGACTCTGCTGGAGAGTTTTCAGAATTCGAGCTAATTTTTAGAGTTGTATAGGCTTAGTTTGGCACTATAGGTGTATAGACATTTTGTTTGTGTTGTTTTGTGTTATTGTTTATAATTGTTGAGTGCTTATGTGCTCTTTGTTTAAAGTTTTATCTTATGTGTTACTGCTTTATATCTGGCATCATGTGCATAACCCGAGTCATTCTTTCTACAACAAGTCCATAGTATACGTGTTGTACACGATCTCTAGTTGAGTCACCCTTATTTTAGGAGGGGGAGTCATCGGTGTTATCGAGTGGGTGGAAAGCTCTCGTAGCCACTATCGACTATATGCTTCCCCAAACAGTCTTATTAGTGAACCCCAACGTAGGTCAGTCTTTAGGTCATATTTATCTGCATCATATTGAGACCTAGCGGGACTCACTTGATCCTTTGTAGGAGACTCACCTCTAAAGCATCTCTATGTGCTAAATGTTGCATCTTTGAGGGTAACGTGGTCATTTGATGGATTGATTCGGGAAAAGCATGTGTTAGAAGTAAGGTGTGTTGACAAAAAAAAGTGAGTAAAAAAAAAAGAGAGTTTCGGAGTTTTTAGAGTTCTTTATGACTTTTATTTTCCACAATTCAAAAATTAAAAAGATTTTTTATTTTTGTATTCATTTGTCAAAAACAAAAACATCAAAAAAAATTTCCTTTATTTCTTTTAGCAAGCATCCATAATTCGAGAATTTGAAAAAGATTTTTTTTCAATAGGAACTTTTTATAAAAGAAAAATTCAAAAAAGATGGTAGAAGTTTTGTACGTTTCATATAGAAAAATACCAAAAGAAAAAAAAAAATTCTTTCATAGTTGTTGGTGTCATGTTTATGTGAAGTGTCAAACTGAAAACACAAAAAGATTTTATTTACATTGATCATCATTTGTCTTTGATCATGTCTCTCAAGTCAAGGTTCAGTTCATTATTTAATCTTAAATTGTCCAAACTGGACGAACTACGCACCCCTGATTCTCCTCTCTCGGGAGTGAGATACGTAGGCAGCCTATTGTGGGTTCGGAGATCTTATTTTAAAAATCCAAAAAATATTTTATTCACTCTTTATTTAGAGTAGGTGTTTCATATACATCTTCAAGAGAAAATTACAAAAAGATTTTTCTTTAATAGTTTCAAGTCTTATTAACATATGAATGCAAAATTAAAAATCCAAAAGATTTTTCTTTGGTAATCATTGGTTTTATTTTGTATAGGGATTTAAACCTAAAATTGCAAAAAGATTTTCATCAATTCTTTTGACACTTTGTTTCAAGAAAAAGAAAAAAGTTTGATTTTCCATTTTGGCAAGACTTCACGAACTACGCACACCTGATTCTCCTCTCTCGGGAGTGAGACACGTAGGCGTCATTTTCGGGTTCGGTGATCTTTCCCCAAAAAAAGAAGGAAAAAGAGGTTTTGAAAAAGTGTTGAACTCTAATACATTTGTTGTTTTTCGTTGAGTCAGTTTAAGGTGGTTGGTTTGTGGCATTTTGGCTGGTCCTTCATATTATACCAAATCCAAAGGGTTAGTTGTATCCAATAAAGTTATAGAGAGTGACATCATGGATCAAATAAAGAATCAGGAAAATGAGAGTTTGAAGCAAGAGATCATGGATCAAATGACAGAAATGCATCAAGCTTGGGCCATTGGGTTGCCTCCTCCTCCATTTCCCTTTATGGATCCTACAAACACCTCGAGTTTTCTATCAAAATCTCAAAGTCAGTTATTTATTGTTGTTGATGCACCACAACATAAGTCAGAATTCATTCCAAGCCAAAAATATCTCAATACTTCCACCTCTTTTCCTGTAGCCCCTCAGCATAAGCCTGCTACATTCACAATACCACATGTCGTCTATGATCTTGTTGCTCAATCCTTTACTCTGACTTCCACACTGGCTCGCCCAACAGTTGTGCATCCCCATGCTGCTAGTGAACCTATATTCAATACTCTTGGTGATCATTGTTATACTCCTGAGCCTGCTTTTAAGTTAACTGGACCACAAAAATTTCTTAACAAGAAGTCCAGTGTGCCATAAGAGTTGGAGAAAATGGTTGGAAAAATAAAGCTTTCAAAAAACGCTATGAAAAATTCTCCAGGACTTGCGGGTAAAGAAAATGTTTCATACAAAGACTGGGGCATACCTTCAAGTGCTAACCTTCCTCAAATCTTTGAGATATCGAAATTTTAGAAGCAAGATGGGCATGAGGAATCCGTGAAACATTTGGGACAATATTGCAATCAATTAAGGGAACCCGAAGGGAAGAAGAATGAGAAAGATGACACTGCTATTGTAGTTGGAGAACGGGCATATCAGAGAAGACGACGTCGTCATTGCCATCAGTCTCAAGCCCAAGTTTATACCTAAGCTCTCCATAATCACTCCCAAAATCCATTATACTCTGTCTCCCCATTCCATATCTAGTATATTGCTCACAACCATATATTCAACTCCCTCCTTACCCACAATGGTGCACACCAACTCTTCAAAGTCACCTCTCTCCCTACTAGGAAGAGGTCTGATAGTTTGTTTTGTTTTATTTTTTGTTATCTAAATTATTTCAGGGTTGTAGTTCGGAATCTATCTTATTTTGTCCATCTGTCATTATGTTCAAACCCTTCTATCTTTTACTTTAATTAAATGAAGTGTCCCTTTTTTTCTTTGTGTATTAAATATGTGTTGTTTGTTCGTTTTCTTTACACAATACATTTTAGGTTAATTCTAGTGATATGACATGCTAGCGAAATTTTTCAGCCAGATCTTAAAATTCAATAGAAGCATGAACATTGAGTCAGAGGGTTAAAGTTAGAAAAAAAGAGCATCTGAGAAAATAGGTAGAGTGCTGAGACATTTGGCGACAAGTTCAAGCCTTCTTTGAAAATTAAGGCAATTATTTTGAGAATCACAAGAATAACTTGGTCATCAATTCAAAAAAAATTACTCAGTTAGGTCAAATAGTGGATATGTGATCCCGAGGGACAGAAAAATCAACTCCACAAAATCATGAGTCATTCAATGTGAGGAATGTACAACAAAAGTGGAGTGATATATTGAACAAAGTGCAAGAGTAGTGACACACAGACTCAGCTAAAGTTAATACTTAAAAAATATTACAAATGATCTTCATCTCTCACTTTCATATTGCATGATATGTACTTCCATTTTCAAGGATTGATATGACGAAGGCATTTCACTCTGCTATCCAAACATCGTGTCATCCTTTGTTTACCCATTTGACCTTTAGTCCTATTTTCTTTCATACCCCTCTTTTGGAATCAAGATAAAGTCAGCAAAGCTCAAAAGAAAAGTGTCGAGCAAAATAATAAAGTCAGAAAAACTTCAAAAAAAAAAAAGAAAAAGAAGATATGTCCAAAAAAAAAGTGTCAAGACAAATAGAGTCAGAAAAATCCAAAGATAAAAAACTGTTAATAAAAGAAACATAGAAGAAAAAGAAATTAGAATCAAGCAAAGAAAGCTGCCAGAACTACGCATAACCTGATTTTTCTCTCTCAGGGGTGATATACGTAGACTGCCCTACTAATGGCTCGGTCCAACCAAATAAATAATTTAGAATTGCCCAATCAAAAGAAACTGGGGCATGATTTAATCCTCATTGTTTGAGTCGATTCCAAAAGTTGTAAGTCCTACCCTACTTCAAGTATCGTTTAGGCCTCATGTTATCCTTTTCTTCTAACCTTATCCAAAAGCCAAGCTACAACCAAAAAAGACCTTCAGATCAATCTTTGAGAATGTTAAGACTCAGCATGCAATGAATGTGATGACATATTTTGGGAACTATTTGTCAACCTCAGCAATAAGAATTTAGAGAGAAATAAAAATGAGAGATTCTTATCGGTGAAAACCCTCACGGGCATAGTAAGACGATGGTAAGCTGAGGGAGACAACAATGAGAAAGTCTTATACGTTAAAACCCTCACGGGCACTGTAAGACGACGTTGAGTTAAGACAAATGAAAATAAGAGAGTATCATTAGTGAAAAACCCTCACGGACACCATAGGGCAATAGTGAGCGGGGAAAAAGAAAATGAGAGAGGCTTGTTGGCAAAAACCTTTCAAGGCGCCACTAGCCGAATGAGGTCTTAAATGCAATTGACCTAAGGAAGCAACTCAATTTCGAGGTCATTAACTCAACAACAATTAGTAGAAAGTTTTGGATAGAAAGATCAGGCAGTTTAATCCGATATGCATGACATAATCATTAGAGTTGACTGTCATTTCTAGATAAAATTTTCATTTCTTTGTTTCAAATGGGGACATTCAATATCTTTTATTTCTTCTCTTTATTTTTATTTTGTTTTCTTGAGTCAGTGATCCAAATAAAAGTCATTGTCATTTTGTATTGTCTTTGAGTCAAGTCCATATCAAAATAAGTGAGAAAAGATTTCAAAAATGGCTACCAGCTTCTTCAATTGCACAAAGCAAGACAAAGTCAGCATATGAAAGAGATATAATTGTGAGCTGAATAAGGCATGCAGAAAGTTTTGTCAACAGACAAGCTGGAGAACTCATGAAAATACCAAGGTTTAAAGGGTTTATCTGAGAAGCATGACAAAGCAGAGCTACTGTGTTTATTTTGGAGTCACTCTTAATAATCTGAGTTTGGGTCAATGATACGACAAAGCAGGGATAAGTGCCAGCAATCTGAAACAAAATGAAGGGAATGAACACTGGAGCAGGTATCGGGACAGCCAAGTGCCGCTAACCACCACTAAGTTTTTAACTGATAAATTTTCTTTGTTGAAATAGGGGCAAATTCGCTTCACTTAATTCAGCTACCATTAGAAATGCACATCCGTGAGATTTTACTTTCTGTTTAGGACCCTCCTGAAAAATGAGATTTTACTTTCTATTCAGGACCCTCCTTAAAAAATACCGTTGTATAACCATTCATCAACGGATGCCGCTTCCCAGATTGGGTAAAAATGTAAACCTATAGCTGCAGAAGTAGGAATAATGGCACCGGAAATAATATTGTTTCCGTAAAGTAGAGACCCTGAAACGGGTTCACGAATACCATCAATGTCTACTGGAGGAGCAGCAATGAAGGCAATAATAAATACAGAAGTTGCCGGGATTTTACTTTCTGCTCAGGACCTTCCTGAAAATGGGATTTTACCTTCTGTTCAGGACCCTCCTGGAAAATGAAAATTTACTTTCTGTTCAGGACCCTCCTGAAAAATGGGATTTTAGTGCCTGTTCAGGACCCTCCTAAAAAATAGGATTTGACTTTCTGTTCAGGACCCTCCTGAAAAAAATGAGATTTTACTTTCTGTTCAGGACCCTCCTAAAAAATGAGACTTTATTTTCTGTTCAGGATCCTCCTAAAAAATAGAATTTTAATTTTTGTTCAGGACCCTTCTGAAAAAAATGAGATTCTACTTTCTATTCAGAACCCTCCTAAAAAATAGGATTTTACTTTATGCTCAGGACCCTCCTGGAAAATGGGACTTTACTTTCTGTTCAGGACCTACCTGAAAAATGGGACTTTACTTTCTATTCAGGACCCTCCTGAAAAATGAGATTTTACTTTCTGTTCAGGACCCTCCTGAAAAATGAGACTTTACTTTCTGTTCAGGACCCTCCTGAAAAATGGGACTTTAATTTTTGTTCAAGACCCTCCTGAAAAAATGGGATTTTACTTTATGCTCAGGACCCTCTTGGAAAATGGGATTTCACTTCATGTTCAGGACCCTCCTAGAAAATGAGAATTTACTTTCTGCTTAGGACCCTTCTGAAAAATAGGATTTTACCTTATGTTTAGGACCCTCCTGGAAAATGGGAATTTACTTTATGCTCAGGACCCTCCTGAAAAATGAAAATTTACTTTATGTTAAAGACCCTCCTAAAAAATGGGACTTTACTTTCTGTTTAGGACCCTCATGAAAAATGAGACTTTACTTTCTGTTCAGGATCCTCCTGAAAAATGGGACTTTACTTTCTGTTCAGGACCCTCCTGAAAAAATAAAATTTTACTTTCTGTTCAGGACTCTCTTGAAAAATGGGATTTTACCTTATGTTCAGGACCTTTCTGGAAAATGAAAATTTACTTTATGCTCAGGACCCTCCTGGAAAATGAAAATTTACTTTATGTTAAAGACCTTCCTGGAAAATGGAAATTTATTTCATGTTCAGGACCCTTCTGGAAAATGGGAAGTTACTTCATATTCAGGACCCTCCTGAAAAATGAGAATTTATTTATGTTCAAGACGCCCCTGGGAAATGGGACATTACTTTCAACAAAAAATGAATGAATGAAATCTTTCTTTATCATAATATTCCTTTGGGATAGTTTTCATTTTAGTTTTGGTTTTGATTTCAGAAGCCAGCCTGAAGAATAGAGTGATAAAATTGAAAGTCAGGAGCCCGCCTGAAGAACAGGGTAATGAAATTAAAAGTCAAGAGCCTGCAATAGGGTGATGAAATTGCAAGTCAGGAGCCCGCATGAAGAAAAGGGTGATGAAAATTGAAAGTCAAGAGCCCGCCTATAGAATAGGGTGATGAAATTGCAAGTTAGGAGCCCGCCTGAAGAATAGGGTGATGGAATGGCAAGTCAGAAGCCCGCCTGAAGAATAGGGTGATGAAATTGAAAGTCAAGTAACGAGGTTAAGAGATTGAAAGTCAAGCTACAAGGTCAAGAAGTTGAAAGTCAAACAATAAGGCGAAGAAGTTAAAAGTCAAACAACAAGTTGAAGAAATTGAAGGCTAAACAACAAGTTGAAGAAATTGCAAGTCAGGAGACCGCCTGAAGAATAGAGTGATGAAACTCGAGTCAAGAGTCCAAAAGAAGCTGTATAAATAGGATTTTTGAATTTTCATTTATGTTTTGACTTGTAATTTTTATTTTTGATGTGATGATAAAGCCGTGGAACAAAACCTCGATGAACCTCACTCGACTCTCCAACTCGGTATAGTCCCTTTCTTTCCAATCCTTTGAGATACCTATGACTTGATTTCCTCACAACTTGGGTAGGTAGGAGTGTCCTAAGTCAAGATGTGGTTGTCCTTCTTTGTTCTGTTTCATTCTTTTTGTATAATAATCGGGACAAAATTTTATTTCGTTGTCTACTTCTTTGTCTGAAAACACTTCATGTTTACATTCAAAGGGGGCATGTTGTAGACACCTAATTTTGTCCCTCCTAAGTCCAATTTTATTTATTTTAGCTCACCTTACCACACACCCTCATCCATGTGATTATACCCCACAAAAATACAAAAAATAACAACCCTTAACATAATCCCTAACAAATTCTATCTTATTTAATCCTATCCTAACCAACTTTACACCTCATCCTAACAACCTACCCCACCTTCTACTCACCACCACATACCCCCAATTCCCCTACCCCTCACGTCTTATTCAAGATGGAAACCAATTCAAAGACACAAAATAGAAGAGGGCCCCACTTGAAAGATGCTTTTTGATACTTTTCCATTTTTCATAAAGGAGAACAAAAATGCACTAAAGAAACTCCATTTTCTTTTGGGGCCCATGTGATATTCCTTTTTCTTATTTTCTTTCCAAATTGATAGAGGGCCCCACATGGAATATAGACTCCTCCATTTTTTTCAATACAAATACTCACCATCATCACACAATACAGAAAAAACAGAGGAGACACCATCTTCTTCCATAGATAAAATTGCATACCATCTTCTCTACGAGATTCCATACAATAACATTCTCACCATTTTTTTCCACTTTTAGAGAAAACACGCACACATAGTGAGATCGAAATAGAGAGAGAGGAGAGAGTTAATTAAAAAGAGACATTAAGTGAGAAGAGAGAGATCGAGATCGAGAGGGAGAGATCGACTGAGAGAGATGGCGAGAGAGGGAAGATGAGTAAAAATCAGTACTGATGCCGTCATTGTTCCGGCATCGCGACTCTCATTGGAGCTTCGGATAGGCCCGCTAGGACCCAGCGGACTGCTTTGGTTGAACCATCGCCGGACAACGAAATCCGGCAAACTAAAAACCAATTTTGTCCGCTTATTCCCGATCAAAACCGATCTCTTTGGGTCATTTCTAGCAAGATTATGCCGGAATAATATTGAAATCAGATCTACCAGTTGTACACCGGTGAAACTCGACCCAAAATCCATTAAAAATGTGACCCTATTTCAGTTTTTCCAGCGTTTCCAGCAATGTTTGGTGGAAATTGTGTTTGGGTTTCTTGGTTTCATAAGTTCTGTCTTGGTTTGTTTGATTTGTTGTAGTCAAATCTGTTCGGGTCGTATTTTTTGATACCGAGTCGAGTTTTGTCGTATTGAGGCTGAGTCGAGGTTCATAGACGTGGATTCTATCTCTCCACCCGAGTAATACTAAATCTCAAAACCTTCTTTCGAGGTTCAATTCTAACTCTTCTCATTTCACCTCATTATACGTGTTTGATTTGCGTGAGGCATGATTGAATATTGGGCGATATCGAATTATTGCTTGATTTTGTTGAAAAAATAATTGTGGATTGTTGAAATGGTAATTGTGAAATGTGGAAGTTTAGTGTTAAAAGGGATTTGGGGCGGAATTTAGAAATTTATGAAAAAGGGTGAATTTAGGTAAATTTTGGTTTATTGTTATTTTGTTTAATTCGGGATAAATATCAAGTTTGTGAACTCGATAGGAGCATATTTTAGGCCGAAAACTTAATAGGCAAAGTATAGGTTCGGGTAGGCAAATTCGGGATTTGTGGACTATTGAATGCTTAAAATGTGTGTTGAATGGTTTGGCTATATTGCTTTTGGATCGAATGTATCATTTGGCCGGGGAATGTCCCAAGGTATTTGTGTTTATTCACCGGGGAATGCCCCAAAGTATTTTGTACCCGGAGGACGTTCGTGCCAAAGGCCCGAGGCATCGGGTGGAGCTTAGTCTAGGATTAGCTTAGAATAGGATTTATATTTTTCGCATTTTTCTATTTTGGACTGTATAATTGGACTGGACATTATGATTTTGGATTTGTTTTGTTTTGATTGATTGTTTTTGTGTGTTTTATGTGGTTTATACATTGGTAGTGTCAAATTAACCGATATTCTCCACCAAGCGACCGTGGTCAAACCACGGGATCGAGGGGTATGTAACACCTTTCCCTCGGTCAACATAATCTTTAACTGGAATCTCTGTTTGCGAACCAGTTTAAAGAGTCAAATCATTTTGAAAAAAATTTTCTAAGGTGAATTGGCACACCAAATTATGTCGAGTGTCGACTCTGATTAAAAATGTAAATAATCCTTTTTCGAAACAAATTTTCAATCTTTTGTCACTTCAATAAATAAAAACCCTTTTGAAATTTAAAATTAATCTTTTTGGTTAAAAAAGGGGTGTGACATATGTATACTATAAATTACATATTAATACATATGTATTTATTAACAACAAACCTTGCCATTGTCATTGAACATAGCATTCATCAAAAACTCAAAGCATGGACAAGGTGCAATCATCTTCTAATTTAATAATCGGAGAATCCAATTATCAACCTTCGATGCAATCTTTAGTGGGACATTTGAACAACACTCGTAAAGCCACACTTGAATAGCCAGTGGCATTCCCCGAATCAAATAAAATTGACCACCAGATTTCAACCAGCTGTTCAAACATCTGGCCAGATCTTCAAAAGATAAAGAACCCCATGAAAAATCTTTATATCTTCCACTATCGACCAAATCAAAATGAAGACAGGGTATAATAACAGTTTCAACATTAGATAACACAAATAAATGCAGGAAATACAGGATTGCAAATTTCTCAGCATCCTCATCATTGTTCTCCCCCCATACTTTCTCCGTGAATGCTAGAAATAGTTGCCTTTTCTGTATAATTTCTGCCCCATTGAAATACTTCTCAACCATCCTATTCGGTACACCCTCGTTAAAAATAAAGTCATATCTATTTGACACACAATTCAATCCAGTTATGATAGCAAATTCCCTGGGAGTAAAATTAAGAAAGGTGCCATTAGCGCAAATTAGAATCCCAGAAGAAGAACTACCCTTCACCTCAAGCGTCATAACGCATCTGCACAACTGTGCTTGCACTACACATTGTTGCTTCTTCATAAAATAACCAAAAAAGTTATTGTCGCAAAAGTTTTTAAACTGTTCCTTGTTTAAAATTGCACATATGCTTCCATAAATATCTTTGTCATTGTACGAGCACATGTGTGGTGCAAATCTTGAAAGTTTTCTGACTATGAATATTTTGTCCCGCATCACTTATACAAAGTAAAACTACCACTTCTTAATCTGTAAACAAAATTCAAGCATACAAAAAAAAAATATAACATGCAACCAACACTAAAAAAATATATCATATATAATCAAAATTGCAAGCAACACTAAAAAATATAAATCAAGTATGCTAAAAATACAAACAACACTAAAAAATATAAATCAATTATGGTAAAAATACAACCAACACTGAAAAATACATATGAAGTAAGCAAAAAATACATATAGCCAATGGCATACCCTATAGCGAATAGATTGTTATGGTAGTTAAACTAAAAGTAACATGCGTATGTATTTTATCAGTCCAAAATACAACAAATTATTAAAAATACATATTAATTATAGAAAAATACATATAAATTTTCATGAGTTTTAACCTATTTATTAATAGTAAATTTTCACAATTATCCTACCATCTTCACAAATATGTTTTCTACTAAATTTGCCCTCCACATATCATCAAAAACATAAAATACATATTCAGTAGTTCCAAAAATACATATAACTTACAACTTTAGTAACATCTTAACTTATGGCAAAATACATTTACTTAAAAAATACATTTACACCAAAAAATATACCTCTTCATCACTATCTTCTTGAGAATCATCAGCAAAAGAATTCTACATTTCCTCATCAACCTTACTACTCAAAACTTTAATTTCTTGAACTTTTCTTTTCTTCTCTGTTTTTTTAATTTTTGTTTACTTTGGAGAATGCGTTTTCTGCAACTTTTTTTTTTTCATAATTTTTGTCATCGTAACCGGATCATTGTAAAATTTTGACCTAGTCTCCTTTGATCTGTGAGATTTCTTAAATTATAAAGAAGATGAAACAACTTTAACAACTTTTTCTTGAGTTAAGACGATACTAAAAGACGGTGCACAATCTGACACCAAATTTAAATTTCGTATGCCAGTAGTTTTATTTTGTGATTCTAGTGTTTGTTCATCCATTAAAATAAAAAAAAATCTAATTTTGAGATGTATTAGAATCGAAAAATCCCTGAAAAATAAATAAAAAACATACAATAACTAAATTAAGTATTACCTGAAATAGATGAAGATTTGATAGAGCTAAAATCATGCAAAAGAAAGTAAAATTGAAGCGGAAAGATTTTGGTAAAGGCGGAAAAAATGAAAAAATATCTTTCGAAAAAGGAGAGAGAAGCAATTTTGCGTGAAAAGAGGGATAACTGAAGGTTAATTTTTCAATGCGGTAAAAATAAGAGAAACACAATAAAAATATGCCATAAATGCTATAGAATGTAATTTCATAAAACTAATGTTATTTTTTGATCATTTAATACATAGATATGTTACTTTTATGTATTTTTCCCTACTTTCATATGCCACACTTGTGGTGGGCTTGTTTTACAGTCAAGATCAGTTAATATGATATGACCAGATTAGGACCTTTTTTTTCACCAGTTCTAGCTGGTTATGGTTAGGGCATCCACACTTTGCTTTGGCTCCCAAGGGCCAAATCCCATGTATTTCCATGCCCCAAAATGAAAAAAAGAGAGGATACTTACAGTCCAATGCCTTTCGATAGGGGTGAAAAATTAGCCCAAGCCCAAATGGCCGGCCCAATTCATCCAAGGTTTGATGGGTTTGGGCAAGATTGATTTTAATAATGGACTAATTTGGGTTAGCCCAAGTGAACCCATTAAAAATCACCAACCTAAATAGACCCATGATGATGCCTAAATTTGACGCATCAAATTGCTTAAAGATTTTACAAAATCTTGTTTTATTAATGGGGGACTTACAAAAATAGTCTAAGTTTCAACAAAATGAAAGTATTTCTACCAACTTTCAAAATTACAATTTATAATATTTCTTTCTCTTTTTTATTTTATTTTTTATTCTGTTTTATCTCTTGCCTCTGCTCCTCTTTCTTTTTCATTTTTTTGTTTTTTCTTTTTATTTCCTCTTTTTTATTTTTTTCTCTTTTTCATTTATTTTGTTTTTGTTGTATTTTATATTTTTTTTTATATTTTTGAAAAATATGGTTACGTCCAGTGCAAGTCATGAAAGATGACAGATACATCATAACCAGTCATTGTATTTATATTCACCATCATTTTTTTCTTTTATCTCTTTTTTATTTTCTTTTACTTTTTGATTATTATTATTTTTTTTTCTTGTATTTTTTCTCATTTTTTTTCTTTTTCATATCCCCCCCCCCTTCGTCGAAAGGCTTTCGATGATTTAGTTTACAAAATAGCCAGCCAATGTATAGGTTTTGTATATTCGAATATAAATATACTTGTCATATATATACATATTCAGTGTGTCGGTTTTGTATATTTAGACTAGCTCCGATAAATAAGTTTGGCCAAAAAAGTAGGTATTCTTTTGTGTAAATAGCCATCTTTTGTTGGTTGACATTGTACAAATTAGGGTGTGTTCAATATGAAGGAAAAGTTTTATGGCTATGCAAAATATATTATCCTAAAATTAATAGTAATATAGTTTTGCCATTGTCAATACAAAATCTCAGCGTGATGTTCCCCTTTCAGCCACAAACAATTCGAATGGAATGTAGTTTCTTCAAAATCAGAAATAAACTTGTTGCCTTTGATTCTCTGTAAATATCGTAAATATGAGAAGGAAGTTGTCTAAAGTATCAATCTCTGCAATCATCTTGACAACATTCAATGGAGGATTTTGATATGCGTAAGAGCATAGTCCATAGAATCTACCAAAATTGAGTAGTAGTTGAATTGAACATGAACTATTAGTAGTATGATCTATCTAGACATGATTTTACTTTGTTTAGATCATAGATTTCTTTTATAATGATTTCCTTGCTTGACTAGACATTTTGTTTGGATGATCGTGATACGAATGAGAAATTATTAAGACAATTTGATATGAATACTTTACTAGGATGTTTCTGTATTGAGTAAATCCAAGTTTGACAGTTGTTTGAATTAAGTGTTGAAATGTGGCGAAACTGATAAGTCAGACATGAGCCAACAAAAGTAGCATTAGAAAGGTCGGTAGTAAACGGCTTCGTTGAAGAGTTCGATGTAATATCATTAGTATCCGATGATAAAGCGAGAGCTTGTTCGACTCAGGAAACCTGATACCGGGTATGAGGCACAAACTGAATCACAATCATGCGAACGATCACCCTTAAGTGGGATTCTACAAGCTACATAAATACATTAAATATTTTTGGAAAAAGGCTCAAATATGCCACTGAACTATCACAAATAACTGATTTATATCATCCGTTAAAAGTTGGGCTCATTTATGTCATCGCCGTTACAAAACTGGCTCATTCATGCCATTACTTTTTAACAGCCGGTTTTTAAAAACAGCCTTGTCACATGGCAGACAGCTTATTAAAGGGCCACGTCATTTTTTATTTTATTTTTTATTTTTATTTTATAAAAAAGTTAATTTTCTTTTTAATTTTTTTTGATACATTAAAAAGATTTCACCCAATTTTTTGACCCATTAAAAATTAATTTGATCAATGCTTTTAAAATTTGATTAATTTTTCATGATTAAGCAAATATTTAAAGAATTTTTTTTACAAAAATCTACTACTAAAATTTATGACCAAACGCTATTCTAATTAAGCATTTAGTATGTCTTAGCATACATAAAATATTTTGCCAGCCGAATGTAAGTAACTTTTTATTTTTTTATTTTTTTATTAAGCATAGAATGACATCATCAGCATCAGGGGCGGGTCAAGCAAATTTATGGCCTAAGGCAAAAATTAAACTGAGGCCTTGCGTTTTACTTTTTTATATAAAATTTTTCTTTTTTCTATAAATAGTATTTAATATATTTCTTAAAATTTATAATTTATTATTACTAAACAAAAATAGGTCCCTCAAATTTTAGGGTTTTAGGCGGCCCCTAATTAGCATTCAACATTTGTATGTAACACTTTATGCATCATTATTTATCATTGCAAAAACAAAAAGGCGACAACATGCCGACATATATAGTATACGTAGAGTTGACAAAATAAGAAGCTAATTATTAATAATATAATAATAATATTTGATATTTATATATCCCTTCAATTTCAACTGAAAAATGACAAAAGCTTTAGTTAGCATGAATCTTTTAAAAAAAAATAATAAATAAAGTGATAAAAAGCGTGGAGTGTATACTCTCTCTGTTTCCTTTTAGTTACTCGCCCGTCAATTAAAATAACTATTTTATTATAATATATTTATGAAATGATGTTTACTATTGTATTTGAAATTAATTTGAAGAAAAAAAATAATTAATATTAAAGGTAAAATATGACAATCTTAATATGTCAAAAGTGACAAAAAAACAAATCGAACGATAATATTTTAAGAATATATTCATGAAAAATTAATCAAATTTAAAAGCATAGATCAAACTAATTTTCAATGGATTAAAAAATTGCGTGAATTCTTTTTAATGGATAAAAAAATTATTTTTTTAAAAAATAAAAATAAATAAAAAATGACGTGGCCCTCTAATAAGGTGTCACGTGGCAAGACTGTTTTTAAAAATCATCTGTTAAAAAGTAATAACATGGATTGGCCGATTTTGTAACGGCGATGGCATGAATGAACTCAACTTTTAACGGATGATATAAATAAGTCATTTCAATAGTTCAATGACATATTTAAACTTTTTTTCAATATTATTTTACCTATATAAACAGTATAATTTTCCAAAGGAGGATTCAATTGAACCCCTTCACCTCAATATGGCCGACATAAATGTTCAGTCTTTTCAGAATGCTAAAGCCAGAGTGAGTTTGTTGAGAAACCAACATGAGCCACACATTTAAGCAGAAGCCAAGAGACCCAGAGAGTTCTGGCTAAGCATTATAAACATTAAAAACAAGAACGCACTTGCGTTTGGAAGTCTAAAGATACGAGAATTAGCTTATGGTTGCTTTCTAGATCCTAATTTGAATGGTAGGTGGTGATGGAAGAAGTCATTGCCTAAAACCAGGTTCTTAAGCAACCCTATGTCTGGCCATAAGGGTTCGGCTTCAATGATGCCAGCCTGACACTCCTCATCTTTTATGAATCATGCATGCAGATGCTCTAATTTTTCTTACACATGTTTCCTCTGTAGTCTAAATTTGCTTTGATGCCTCTTAGTAGACAGTTCCAAGTTTTTTGGAAGCCCAAAATTGCTTATTTTAGAAAGTTGAGGTGTTTAGCCAAAACTTTAAGAGAGAAAGTAAGTGCTTTTGAACAGTAAAAGTTGTTATTTTTTAAAAGACAAGAGGGAATTGCTCGGACAATGCTCACCCTCACTTCCAATCTTAAAGTTATGAGTTTGAGTCAGCAATGGAGCAAAAGGTTTTGAGGCTCCGGGAGAGCTAAAAAAAAGTTGTTTTTCAAAAGCTAAAAAGTAGTTTTTTTCCCAAAAAAAAAAAAAATACTTTTTGAACACAGAGTACTGCTCTACTTTTGCGAAATTGATTGATTAACCAAATACAAAATGTTGTTCTCTTATTCAATAAACACTTTCAATAAAAAGCACTTTTCAAAATAAACAAAATTTGAAAAGTTGGCCAAATAGGCTATTAGTCACTTGTTGGCTCTTGGCCTCTTCTGTTTGCCCTTTTCCAATTGTTGTCATAAAATATGTTTCTCGTCTATTCTGCAGAGTAAACAAATAATGGCCTGTGTTTGTGTTTAGTAGGAGTCGTGTTACACGCAAGTGATTGCTGATAACAATGACAGATAACTGAACGCTTACGGAGCTGCTGAACAGATAAGTTTACATATGAGTATCACATTTTTGTTCCATAATTTCTCCTTTTACAGACTTGAATCTGACATCATTCTTTAATTGGAGACAATTTGGATTTATAAATGACCAGGATTCTCAATCAGCTTACATGTCATTCACACTGAAAAGAGAGATGGACGTTCTCTCTCTTCCCACAAGTCTCACAATAACAACATTGGCTATCATTTTAGCAGCATGTGTGTTCAAACTTGTCTTCGATGACTCAGCAAACAAAGGAAAGTACCATCCTGTCGCTGGAACAACCATGGATCATTTGCTGAATTTCAACAGGCTGTATGATTACATTACAGAAATGGCAACCAAAGTACAAGACCTACAGGATACTTGAATCTTTTCCAAAGTGAGGTTTACACCTGGGACCCTGCTAACGTCGAATATATTCTAAAGACCAATTTCCCCAACTATGGCAAGGTAACATGTTATGATTACCCCACCCAAAATATTCCCTCTTTTTGAGCTTAAGACCATTCTTGAGTGAAGCATAAAAATTGGGCATTTCATTTCTGGAGGTCATGAGAGATGTTTAATGCTAAATCTTTTATGCACCTTAGCACATGAATGACCTGTTTTTTATACTTACTTCCTCATAACTTCATAAGCAAAAACCACAAAGATTTTAAGATTCATTGTGAGTACAAATTACCGGAGTTCACAGCAACTATCATGATTATGCTAAACGTATCAAGGTTAATGCTCAACAGTGTTTTTACAGGTTAGATAACAGTTGTTCAAAATATATCTACACAATACATTAAAAAAAACGCCCTTTGAAACGTTACAGAATAGGGGTGTGCAAAAATCGAACCGACCGATAAATCGACTTGATAAAAATATTATTGGGTTATTGATATTGGGTTAACGATATTTTCTTGGTTTTATAATTTTTTTTTATTGTGTATACGGTTCGGTTTCTGTTTTAGCTTATTGGGTTACCGATTAAACTGATAATTCAATAAGGATACACTATATTATTTTTTTATTCCTATTTATGTTATATATATAAATCTCTCTCTATCTCTCTCTCTCTATATGTATATATATAGATAGATAGATATGTGTATGTATATATATTATATGCACTACTTATTCACAATTCAGTGATTCACAAAAGTATTAACCTATTTAGGGCAATAAAGGCACAATATAAAGTTCAGCTATTATTGTATTGAAAAGTTTGAAGCATTTATAGCTTCCAACAATTAGGATTTAATTTTTTTCTAACTAACATTCAGTTCAAGTTTGAAGATTTTTGTAAACTAAAATGCACTGCGTAGGATTTTGGCGGTAACTAAGATTTCATTTTTTTATGTTAGTTGTTACGATTTCTATTTTATAGGTATTTTCTTATTGGTTAAATCGAAAATCAAATCGTTAATGACCAAAAATCGATAAACCAAAATCGATAAGAAAATATCTTATTGGTTGGTTATTGGTTTTATATATTTAAAATTGAAAATCGATAAATCGAACCAATAACACATAAAATCGAACCGAACCGACCGATACACACCCCTATTATAGAATGGCCCTTTGAGCTGCTGACCATGAAATCACTGTTAACGTGTGTGTGGAAAATTGATGCTAAGATAAAACGTAAAATTTAGTACTATCAAAGGGCAAGCTCACGGGTTCACTCATATTCCTTTGATCAACATTTTCAAAATCATCACACACTTGAGATTCATTAATCACATCACACACATCCTCCAGTGTTGAGCAATTTTCACACAAAAGTTGATCAACATAAATTTCATAAGACGATGTACTTTCATTCAACACAATGGTTTCAACATTAGGTGGACATAAATTAATCTTACAAGAAAGGTCGATTCGGTCATCAATAGGATCAACTAGTGTATCCACACTCACAACAAGTACATCATCATCAAGTGGCAAACAAGTACATATAGGAAAGCTATAACTCACACTCAATGGGCCATTAGCCACACAATTATCATTCGCATGTACAAAAGTGTAAGAGTTAGCTATTTTACCTTGACGTTCATGAGTGTGTTCATCTTTACCTCGGTATGAAAGTCTATCACAAGCTTGGGCAGCAACTTCCTTCGGGAAGCTCTCATCGCAAGTTGTTTGGACAATTAGATTTTGAGGGAAGAGTTTGGGTAACAATTGGCATATAATTTCAATGTGCCGTCACATATCTTCAAGATCGTCATGAATGCGATTACATATGGACTTAAAATTATGGGCAGCCATGGTACCTAAACAAAAAAAAGACAACAACAAACAAAATAAAACAAACAATACTAGCAGTAAAAGCTCCTTACCAACACTCGATACACTCACCTTTGTGATTCCCATAATTGGAGCGGTGAATATTGAAAGTTACTTATACTCCGATAGTCAATAAGATGTCAATCCTACTTGGCGTCCAGAATGGATTCTTGTTTTGATTCACTCAAGACCCAAAACAAAATTCACTTACGGACTTGAAACAAAGAAGTTACTACGAGTTACAAACGAGAAAAGCACACAAATAACAAAGACACGAAAGAAACGTATTCAAAAACTAATTAACAACCCAGTAGGTGATTACTAGTTTGTCTATTAGTATTAGGATAAAGTAAATTGGAACTAAATAAACAAGAAATGAAACTTAGAAATCTAAAATTTTGAGCCTAAGGGTCATTTTTTAGGGTGATGACGTGGCAACCTCCTATTGGACGTTAAAATTGTTGAAAGTTTGAGAAATTTTCTTGTCATCAAATTGTATTGATCAAATTCCAAGTGGGGAATGGTGGAATTTCAGATATGGGAGGGTAACAACAAGACATTGGAGCCCTTTTTTCAAGTTAAAAAAGTGTTTGACTTTTTTGCACCTTTTTGGCTAAATACCTTTTTGAAAGACTTTTGGCTCTTTCCCTTTTTGTAAGTCTTGGTAAGTAGACTTTCTCCCTTTTGACAAGAAAACTTTTGAAATCCTTTTGTCCCCTTTTCCCTTTGGATGTCTTAGAGTTGTGTCTTTCAAGACTAACAACAAGACAAACTCTCTTTCTTCAATTTCTAAGATCAAACAATCATTTTCTCTTCAATAAAATATGAAGATGGTGAAGAACACCAAGAACATAACTTTTGAATCTTGGAGTTCTATGGTTCAAGTTGGATCCCACACATCAACAACACATTTTTCAAGCTCCAACCCTCAACAACAACATCAAAAAAATGTTTTTAATCCCCAATCTCAACAACAAACTTCAACAACACTCTTTCAAGCCACCAATCCTCAAAAAACAGCAACTGCAAAGTTCAAAAACAACTCAGAAATGATTCAAAATTTAGATCTAGACTCTATAAGTGTTAGTGAATAAGGAACTAACACTATAAACAACAAAACACACAAAAAATACAAGCAAAATAGGCTTCAAATTGTGCTAAACACAAAAAACGTGGACAGATTACTATTTTTGAGTTTTTCAGTTTTTCAACATTTTTTTTTCAAGTGAGCTAGCCCATGATTTGATCTTGTAAGAACAAGATCAAGCTATGCTCTGATACCAAATGATACCAAACTATATCTACAATATCAAAACAATTCGCAAACAACCCACAATCACAAGCCTTTACCCGCAACAACAAGACAACAACACGATACATAAAGCAAACATAAACTTAAAAAGAATAAAAGATAGCTAACTTGACACAAAGAGAACCCATTAGGTAGCAACTAAAGAGTGTATCAAACTCTAAAACCTATACAAAATAAGTAAAAAAGTACCAAGTTCTCACGGTGACCGCCAAGGGAATCAACTCACCTCAAGATCCACCGTTTTCAAGCAAAGAATAATATTGGCTTTTCCAAGCCCTACACTAATGGCTTATCCAAGCCCTACACTAAGGGTGTTACACTCTCAAAGAGAGAAGAAGCCTTTCACATATTTATCCTTCAAAAACTAAAGAGCAAATGACTTAATAGAAGACTATATAGAGGCTAGCTTATTACATAACAAAAATGATCACAATACTCTTAATGAAAAGGGTGGCCATGAAGTGTCTTTCTAACAAAGTGTGATCCCCAAAACACCCTTAGTGAAGGGTTCTTCTTCAATGCTTCACAACTGTAGGGGCATTCTTTAACACTTGTAGTCTTGGGTTGGCATCAAAGGTAAGCCCCCACGCAATCTTCCACACACGGGTTTACCTTATGTTATGCTCAAAACGGGTCCTCCATGCATATTCTTGTGTCCTCGAGATGACCAAGTCTTGAATATTTATGTGTTGGTATCCAATAACATCTTCAAAAACATAGATGGCCATTTGGCTCGTATCAGGGTTGATATTATAATTATGGTCTTTCGAACTTCTAATCGCCTATCTAACTTAGACCCATAAGTACATCGTTGAGAGGGTATGTTAAAACTAAGGTAAATTAATTTATATTTCATCCTGTTATTGAAAAAAATATGTCACCTAGGTATATTACTATCCTAGATACAAATTATAACCTTCGTTATGCAGAAGTTTATAATCGTACTTTATCCATCCCCGCATACTATCTTATTGTTCCTCCTCCCGAGTTCACAAGTTGACTATGAATGTATTATAAGGGTATATAAGCCTTAAAATAGTGATATAAAGTATGAATAAAAAACCAAATATGATAAACAATCAAAACCAAATCAATTCAAAGCAATAGTAATCATATTCTTGGCCTTAACCCTAAAAAGGGGACCTTTAGTCGCTTATGGATATAACCGTAATTTCAAGGATATAAAATATGTTGAAATCCATAAACAAAATCAATTAAAGATATAAAAACCATAATCTAAGTTTTTTTCATCCCCTCTCAAAGGTTCAAAGTCGTCCAAGGTGTATTGCATCATGTTTAAGTGTCCTATTTATAGAAGGACAAAACTGCCAAATTTGACTTAGGGTCCGTATTGCGCCACTTATCGCAGTACCTATGGTGTGATAAGTGACATAATCATGGATACACACGGTTTTGGGTCCCTTCTAAATCTACCTATGAGGGGAACACACCCCATAGCAGTGTCTTGGGTCCACGACGTGCCATGGACATCCAAGGTGTCCGTTTTACGTCAAATCTTGTTCCGTGCTTTTGTCTATCCATTATAAGCCTTGTGATGTTGTTTTCACTTGATTTATAGATTTTTTATCATCCATATATCATTATAATCAACTCACAAAGAATCCTATAGAATCAAACACCACTAATTAGAGCTCAAAACAACCCAACATCCAAGACAGTGAACTAGAAACTTAAGCTAAGAATGCTAGTTTTGCCCTTTTGATCTTTAACTTAGTTTTGACTCTTGGATTGATTAAATTACACATGAAACACTATAAAAAGTTTTTTCAACACATAATTACACAATCATACCATTATTAACTCATTACATACACTAGAGTCCATCGGGATCAACTAGAACAACACATAGCTCAAGCTAGTAACACTAGTTTTCTTGTCTAAACTCTAAATGACCAATTTTAGCCCTAACTTGTTTGAAAAACACCTTAGACATTGTAATAAATAATTTAACACTTAGATTCTCATTTACAATATTATTAACACATTAATCACACAAGAAGTCCTCAAAACAAAGATAAATAATCTCGGATTACAACTCTGAAGTGCATAAATCTGTAACGCCCCAATTTTTTATAATCGAAAAGTCACACGGTGCTCATGATACCGAAGGACCACAAGCTAACCTTCTACTGACATCTGTACCTGAGCACTGCATAATATAATATAACAAATACGAAAAACTAGCGAAAACTTGCCATAAGGTTCAAAACATCTAAAATATCGAAAACTGAAATCATAATACTGATACATCTATCTGAAAAACCTCTAATCTATCTGAACTGTGGATTTGATGGGATATGTCCCCAACTAACTCCATCTATTGAAAATAAACTGAGTCTAATGCAATAATAAGATAAGGATAATCCTCGAATGATGAGGACTCACTGCTACGTCTACCGCTGCTGACTGAATCTGGACTGCTAAGGATGCTCTGGATCTTGCGCTTCGGAACCTATGGTATAAGACACCATAGCACTAGAAAGTATGTGTCAGTAATTTGAATGTACTGGTATGCTAGATGAGGTAAGGCCGAATACAAGGTCTTATGCATGAACAATACTGACTGAATAATCTGAATATGCTGAATGAGGATACATGCATGATTGCATAAATCATGGCTAAAATCATGGCAACACTGAATACTAACTTCTGAACACTTGAACTTTTGACAACTGAGCTTATTATTACTGACATCTGAATTCACTAGCACTTGGAGACTGAATATCTGAGTCTTACTAATAACTGAGTTCTAAACTTACTACTATCGACTGACTAAATCTGAGATCAAACCCCTCTAACGGATGATCTCTGAATTTACCAATAATGATAAGGAATGATTGTACCTGAGATCAGACCTATTTAATGGAAGATCTCTAAATCTTTTAACAATAGAAATATTGGGCTGAGTTTGAGATCAGTCCTATTTATCAGGTGATCTCTAGATCTTCTGATACTGATAAGGATAATAATAATAATTGATTGAGTTTGAGATCAAGCCTATCTAGTGGGTGATCTTTGAATCTATGGAACTATCTAAGTTCCTTACTGAGTTGTGTGACCGTTCTGACGATCCTAAATCTGAAGAACTATCTGAGATCTTAATTGAGACTGAATCTGAAGCTGAAACTATAACTGTAAGAGTTCTCACTTAACCGATATGCATCGAATCTGATCTAGTGGGATCCAACCTGTAACCCAAGCAGGAAGGGTGTCAATACCGTGCCATGAGCAAAGACCTCTGCTATGGTCAAGCCTATCTAACGGGTGACCCTGAACAGAAAGTCAAGCCTAAGGCAGTATATTAGTCAAGCCTTAATCTAACGGGTGACTCCTGGTCCTGCGCTGGCTACACAGTTCTAGAGTTCAGGGATTGCTCCAAATGACTCCGCCTCTCTAGCGGGGAAGCCATCAACCCTGCACTCGCTCGGTGCTAGTTCTTACTCCCAACTAAAAGACACTGAACTGATTGTTAACTGAACTTAGACTGAGCTGGATCTATTATTGATTATCTTACTTGACTGATCTGACTGAGTTTACTTGATTTCGTTGTCTGATGGAATACTTCTAAATTCTACTTTCTGTCTTAATACGACTGAGTTCTGTAACTTACAGAGCTTTACTGAAATCTGAACTGAATACAGAATACTACTGAGGTCTGAACTGAGTACTGAGCTGGATTAGACTGAATACCGAGTTTTCTTAACTTCTGTCACTGGCTAAAATCTACTGATCATAGCACGACTGAGATTATCTTAAGACTGACTCGACTCTAGACAAGTAGCTAAGTTTTTAGGTATAAATACCCCCATGACTCGATAGAATAAATTAATAAGACATGACAACTCTTGTGTAACAACATAACAATAGACTATTATTCGCAATATGATTAAGGAAGTATCACTTCAAGCACTTGGGAATCTTAAACATGTAATTGTATATGGAGGCATGCTATTGTCTCATAACTTATTCAACAAGGAACCCATATTAATAGGGAGTTCATGCAGCGTATCATACTTCACTCATCTTGGCATTACAATAAACACTTGACATGCATTACTTGTCACAAAATTGGAGATTTTAAACTTAACATGCTACAATGGTACTAATTTCTTCATATAAGCAATTTATCAAACATGTAGGAGGCACACTTTGATCATACAACTTCAAGAACCCAAATTAACATGATTACATAATTCAACATGCTTCTTGAAGGGCTTTTATCATGAACATCACATAATCACACATACTAATGTCAAAGCTTGAATCTTTATAATCAAATCATGAATCAAAACATATCAACAACATGAACTTCAACTTATATTCACATAAATCATGGGAATTCATAAAAATAAAATCTTTGAAACTTTAAAGAGGATTATTGAACTTCTTGGGTGGAAGGAACCCAAGAATCAACATCAAACATACCTTAGTATATAATCCTTGAACTTTTAACAGAGGAATCTTGATGACTTGGGTCTTGAATTATGAACCCTAATATTTGTTCTTGAAGAAAATTGAAAGAAAACTAGTATTTTTGGTGAAACAATGAGAAATCTCGTGTTAAAGAGTATAAAGGAGTTGGAAATTAACTATTTTACCCTTGGAAACACAGAAGCTAAAGGATAAAATGTTGGCCCAAGGCTACAGCCTTGGAGGCACCCTTCTATTCCCAGGGAGAACCTGGGCGGCTACTTGCTCTTCCCATAGAGGAACCTGGGCGGCGCCTTGCTACAGGGGGAAGGGGCCAAAGCTCTAAGCTGGGTAGCGCCCCTCTGTAGCCTTTAGCTACTGTTTTGCCAATCTAAACACGACCTTAGGCTCTTCCAAAAATTTTGAAACTCACCCGAGATGTACTCTTGACTTGCCCCATCGCAACGTAACAAGAAAATCAAGAAATGGAGGTCGGGAAAGTCATAAAATAATTCGTAAAATTTTTGAAGGCTTATGGAATGGAAAAGTTTCAACACTTAGCCAAATTTTCTAAGTGTTAAGCCTTTCTTGGCATGCTTTAGAAGCTCTATTGACTCAAAAATTTTACAGGGTGTTACAAAATCCACCTTAGATCATCACCCCACACTTAATGACTTGTCCGTCCTCGTACAACTCTTTACTATAAGCATCATTATTAGAGAAGGCTCCACATTTCTACTACAAGCAAGACACTCAATCTAGTACTACAATGACTACAAAAAAAAATGCAAGTCCTTATACTAAGCATGTTATACACAATTAGAAGTTCAAGAACACTACTCCCAAACATCCTAGCCTCAAGAATTGACTCACCAAGTTGGCAAACTCATACATATTACTTAGTCAAAGACATAATACAAATCACCCAACTATTATCAAACATGTGCCCTCACTATAAAAGAAACCTATAATAACTCACATAGATGTAATTTATTACAAGATAGGGGTATAAGAATCAAATTACGCTCACTCTCACAAAGAATTCACAAGTTACATAAGATGAACCATAGGCTTTCCCTTAGTGTAGTACTCCAGTAATATCAGAATGTTAAAGTTCAAGATTAAATAGGTCTTTAAGGATTGTAATGCAGTCTAAGGGATGGGTAGGAATTATTTTTGCCGAGAATCATCACTATCTTTTCTAAGAGCTTTAATATATCACACTTTTCATTCTATTCACTTATAACAACCAATTTCCACCACTTATGTCTACCCACGTCTTTTTTTGCCCCCATATCATTAAGCACATTCACATGCATTATGGTAAGGAGTGTTCTTTTCACATCTTATTCAATTTGAACAATTTTTATTCTTTTCTTTACACAACTTCCAGCCATAAAACATCAATTGTACACACCAATAACTATTACTTTAGGTCTTCAATTTCACCTTTTTCCCTACTTGAATTTCAAACTCCTTAACTCATTTGATTTTTAACTAAATCACTTAGGAGCTTTGGATCAAATTACGGTCAGTTAAAGAAAGGGATACAGGCTACATCTGAGGCTGCCAAAGAAAATATTCTAAAGGCCTAATAGGGATAACTAGGATTATGCACAAGGGTAGGTAAAAGAGGGTATGAAACATGGCTATCAAAGAAATACCTATATCATCTCCTAAACCCACATCCTTTATTTCTCTTTACACACACACCATGCAAGTTCTAGACATCACATGCAATAAATAATATACAAATACCTCACACACGCTTGTCACATGCTCAACTTAAGTAGGTTCATC
Source organism: Capsicum annuum (assembly GCF_002878395.1). Lineage (NCBI taxonomy): Eukaryota > Viridiplantae > Streptophyta > Magnoliopsida > Solanales > Solanaceae > Capsicum > Capsicum annuum. The sequence continues at coordinate 188,245,089 of NC_061113.1, forward strand.
ATAGACTCTCAACCAAATAATAATATGAATTCAAAACATTAAGCTAACAAGTACAAGAGTCATAAACTAGAGCCTAGGAGTCTCAAAAGTAGTAATGCACATCATCAACATGCTCTTTACATTTAAAATACTTGTATCATGTAATCACATATAGCACCAACAAGAACATCTTACTTATTCTAATACAAATTTTTTTTAAAATTACTACTCCCATGGGAATTCCTCCACCCTACGCTTAAAAATCTACTTTGTCCCAATAGCATACTTAAAGGTAGATATAAAAATACTCCCTGAGGCCTCTAGGCCAAGCTAGTAGCATCTTTATACATCAAGAGGGTTTGGGGACCCCACACTTAGTCAGTACCATGCTCCTTAGCTCAGGTTTCTAGTACTCAGACTTCCCATCAACCTGTGACCCAACAAAAACAAAAACTACATGATGTAAAGGCTAAAAAAATGCTAAAAATAAAACCTACCTTAACTTGGATTGCCTATCAAATAATTCCTTATTTATTATCGTGGCATGGACCACATCAACTTTTTTCTCCACCTTGAGGATATAAATTTCACCCCCAACCTCGTATTAATCTTTTTTCTCTGCTCATAGAGTGGTGGTACAAATATGAAGGAACCTAATGGATGGTTCATGGTAAACCACTCGACCTTGAAGTGAGGCATGTTTTTGTGTTACTTGTCTGGTGCAAATTTAAGAATATAGGATTTGTATTCCTCATCTTCACACTCTTCCACTACTTCAGATGATTTCACGGACATGTCATCATCTAATCATAATGTAGAAAAGTTCTTTGAATTATTCCCAACCAATCCCACTTCCAAGTTTACATCATCCACAACACACTCACTCTTGTTCACTTTCTCAATTTCAGTCTCAAGAAAAAAATAACTGCTGAATGGCTGAGATTCTTGTATCTATTTCATAGATTGGATAGTATACTCCTCATATTGTAATGGTCCCATCCATGTTCTTCCATTAAAATCTGGACAAATACTCTCTCGATGGGGTCCTCCACAAAAACAATAAGAATCATCACCACTCAAAAACCATTTATCCCAGGCTGACATATCAAGAAATATGACAAAAAAGTAAAGAAAACTAAAAAGAAAAAATATTAAACAATGTAAAACTCAATATATCCAAACTAAAAAGAATACAGTTGCCTTTTTACAAGTCCCCAGCAATGATGCAAAAAACTTGTTGGTCCCAAGCGCACACGCAAGTGTATGTGATCTCACTAAGTAATATAATGGCCTTAAATAAAGTCAAATATTGATCCCTTAGAGACTTGTTTTGACAACTATTTAATTCTAGTTTAACTATTGAGATTAATCAGTGCAAATATAACTAAAAGAGTTTTTGAGTTAAAAACTGAAAGTAAAGTAAATAATGTGGCAAAGTATAGTGGTTAGAAAATCAATGAAAGGGAACCCAGGGTTAAGAATCTATGAAAAATCTTACTATGCTATGGAACTTCATTGGTTAGATTATTTATTTTTATTGATGATTCACAGGATCGATATTATGATTATGGTCTTTTGAGCCTCTAATCGCCTATCTAACTTAAACCCACAAGTACATCGTTGAGAGGGAATATGAGAATTAAGCTAAATGCATTTATATTTCATACTATAATTGAACCAAATAGGTGACCTAGGTATATTCCTATCCTATATTAAATTATAACCTTCGTTATGTAGAAGTTTATAATCCTACTCTATTCATCCCCACATAATATATTCTTATTCCTCCCCGCGAGTTCACAAGTTGACCATGGATGTATTATAAGGGTAGATAAGCCTTACAATAGTTATATAAAGGATGAATAAACAATCAAATATGATATAAAATCAAAACCAAATCAATTCAAAGCAATAGTAATCATGTTCTTGGCTTTAAACCCAGAAAAGGGGCTTTTAGCCGCTCATGGATATAATCGTAATCGCAATGATAAAAAATATGTTAAAATCCATAAGCAAAATAAAGTAGAGATATAAAAACCCTAATTGAATTTTTTTCTATCTCCTCTCCAAGTTTTAAAGTCGTACAAGGTGGCTTGGGTCCGCAAAGCTCCATGTACATCCAAGATGTTTGTTTTACGTCAAATCTTGTCCCGTGCTTTTGTCCATCTATTCCAAGCCTTATGGAATTATTTCAACTTTATTTATAGATTTTGTATAATCCATATATCATCATCATTAACTCACCAAGAATCCTATAAATCTAACACCACGAATTAGTGCTCAAAGCAACACAACATCCTAGACGATGAACTAGAAACTTAAGCTAAGAATGCTAGTTTTGTCCTTTTGATCTTTAACTTAGTTTTGACTCTTGTCTTGATTAAAATACACTTTAAAGACTATAGACAAGTTTTCCCACACATAATTATACAGTCATACCATTAGGAACTCATTACATACAGTAAAATCTATCAGGATCAACTATAACAACACGTAGCTCAAGCTAGTAACACTAGTTTTCTCATCTACTCTAAGTGACTAATTTTTGTCCTAACTTATTTGAAAAATACCTTAAACATTGTAATCAAATACTTTAACACTTAGATTCTTATTTATGTTATTATTAACACATTAAGAATAGAAAAAGTTCTCCAAACAAAGATAAATAAGCCTGAATTACAACTCTAAGATGTATAAATCCACCTCAGATCATAAAAATCAAGCATATGAGACTTGGTAGTTTGCTTCAGAGGTTACCCATTCTCGAGTGAAAGTGGGAATGAATCGCCATTGACTTTGTGACTGGTTTGCCTCATACATCTTATGGTTCTGACATTGTGTGGATCATCATGGATGATTGACCAAGTTAGCTTATTTTATTCTAATTCAGGTCTTGTTCAGTTCTAAGAGGTTGTTCTGTATCCAAATTTATAATATTATGCGTCGTGCTGATGCCCATTACTTCATATCGAGGTTCTGTGTTCATATCTTATTTTGTATGGATATTTCAAGATGGGTTAGGCACTCAAATTGATCTAAGTATAGTATTTCACCCCTAAACTAATAGCCAATTAGAGCGAACTATCCAGGTTTTAGAGGATATGCTTTGCGCATGCATGATGGATTTTGGTGGCCAGTAGGAGCAGCATTTGGCTTTTGCAGAGTTTGCTTATAATAATAGCCACCATTCTATTATTGATATGGCTCCTTTTGAGGCATCGTATGGTAGGATTTGTTGTTCGCTAGTGGGTTGGTTTGACGTTTCATAGGTGAGGCCTCGAGATACTGACTTTCTTTGTGATCCTTTAGACAGAGTCTGGATCATTCAGGATAGACTTAGAGTGGCTTAAAATTAGCAGGAGTGCTATGCAGATCATAGGCTTTGTACCTTGAGATTTGGTATTGGTGATCGTGTTTTCCTTTGAATTTTACCCATGAAGGGTGTAATGAGGTTTGGAAAGAGGGGAAAGCGTAGCCCCAGGTATATTGGTCTATTTGAGATTCTTTAGACTGTTAGTGATGTAGCCTATGAGTTGGCCTTACCCCCAGATTTGTCAGCTGTTCATCTAATTTTTGAGGTTTTTATACTTCGCTGCTATATTCCTAATGAGTCAGTTTAGTTAAATGAGTGGTTGTCCTTTGTGGGGGAGCCATTCTCTATTTTGGCTAGGGATATTAGGCGGTTGAGCTCTAGAGTTATCCCTGTGGTTAAGATTCAGTGGAAGCATCGACCTGTAGATTAGGCTACTTGGTAGGTCGAGTCTACTATGAATAGTTCCTATCCCCAACACTTCGTTGATTTAGGTATTTCTTTGTCTTAGTTTGAGGATGAACTAGATTTTTAGTGGCGAATGATGTAACGACCTAAAATTTTGATGAAATATATAAAATTTGTGATTTTATGTAATTTTACTATTTTACCCCTTTTTGTATTTGCATTGTGGTATTTTTAGGTTATGAGGGTGATTGTCATGGTTTTTGATGCATTTTTGTCCCTTTTGTGCGATGTTGTGATTTTAAGTGGCTTTAGAGCCTTATTTTTTTTACTTATGTGTATATCTCTTGATCCCTGTGATGGATGGCTAAATGGATTACACCAGCAGCTCTGAAATATCAATTATAGGTTCGGTAAATCTTTGATTTGGGTCCTGATGCACCCGAGCTCATTTTGACCTTTTGGTCTGAAAGTTGAAAAAATTAGAAATCTGGGTGTGGGACCCATATTTGATCGAAACAATCTCGGATAAAAAATTCAACTTTGCGAATGCATCCGGAACATCGATTCTAGAGTGGTAACATATTTGATTGGATTTTATGGCTTTTAAATCTCATTTCGATCCTCGATTTAGAAAATTATAGTTTCAAATTTTGGGGGTCAACTTTCTGAAAATAATATTTTTTTGAAAATCTAATATCGCCATTGAGTCTGGAGCATCGAATTTAGTATGGTTTCATAGTTTGTTTGCATATATCGAATTCCGAATAAATCTCAGGCACCCCGTCGATGTCCGGGTTGTACTTAAAAAGAAAAAAATCTGGTTTATTTTAAAGAAAAAGTAGATGCAGTTGGTGTAGTGTATAAAAATAGCACTTTTGGCCTATTTTGCCCATTCTTTCACCTTTTCTCTTGAGATTTAAACCCTAAAATGGTGTGAGAGCTTAAAAGTAAAGCTTGTGGGAGCTTAGAAAACTAGATTAACATCTATTTCTTGATTCTATTATGGGTTTAAGGTGAAATTTCATCCTTTTTTACTCTAATTCCTTTATTAATTTCTCAAAACTCCAAAAATCTTAGGGTTTGATTTTAAACCCCAATTTCACCCATTTTAACTTGAATAATGTTTTAATCTTATAATTACTAGTTTCTTTTTATTATCAATTTAACCTTCCAAACAACTTTGATTCTTAATTTAAACACAGATTTCAAAGATTTTACCCGGTAAAGCTCAAAAATGGTTTTTCTTTGATTTAAATCTCAATTTGACTTAGGTTTTCAACTGTAGATTTCTAAAAATATGGGGAACACATTTTTTAATGAAAGTTACAATTTTGCTTTTCTTTTTCAAAAACCCATTTGGGGGGCCCGTTTTGACCCCGAACCAAAAATAGTTAATATGGGTATTGTTGATTTTGTTTTGATGTGTAGATTTTATATTTCTTGGTTTTAGTTAATTTTGAGATCATTTGTGGAAACTAAGGTCGTGGGTTCAAAGTGTAGTGGACCAATTCTGGCATTCAAGTAAGGTTATGACTTTACTCTTTCAGGCTAATTGGATAGTAGATATTGGTAAAAAATGCATGTTAAGGGTAGAACTAATCATGATATATGGCTATTTATATGTTGTGCCCATGTGGGGACCTGAATGTAATATAATTGCTGAATATGAGATATCTTGTGATATGTGTGGACATGAGTGTCTTGTGTGATGTATAGCCTGAAATAGATGTGAATAATTGTATTGTACTGTTAGAAATGCCTATTGTAGTGCCTTTGACGTATTGTGATCTATATATATATATATATGTTCATACTTTATGGGCGTATGAATCATGTGGGAAATTATGGATAGTGAAACTAATGAGTGGATATTGATTTACGTGGTAGTGGAATAGTAACATTTAAGTTGGCGGTGGAAACACATCATATGAATTAGTTGTGAAAAAATTATCATGTAGATTGGTTGTGAAAATACTCATTCTATATGGTTTTGAATATTGCATCATCATTCTCATGTCATCGTATGCATCATTTCACTTGTTTATTTTATTGCTTTATATTTACTTGTTGTCTTGTATGTGTACTTGATTTCTGTCTTATGTTATGTATGTGCTTTGGAAATACTAAAAATATTAAAATACTGGAAATACTAGAAATACTGAAAACATTGAAAATACTAGGAATACGGAAGCTGTGTGCCAACCCCAAGATTGTGTGCTGAACCCAAAGTTGTACGCCAACCTCATGCATCCTTATCATCATCATCCTCATTATTATCATCATCATCATTATCACCATCACATACATTTCACTTGCTTTATTGTGTTTGTGTTGTGCTTGTATTGCTATATTGACTCGTCATTTATCTGTTTGTTTTATATCTTGACTTGTTAATGTCTAATTGTTCTATCTTCCTTTATTTGTACTCGATGATCTTGATTATACATGCTCCTCATTTATTCTACTTATATTTGATATCGTGTATATTTATATCCCTATCTAGTATGTTATTATATTATTATGTTTGGATATTATAAAACTGTTAGTGAAAGCGGTGTGGGCTACCATTGTGGGACATTTTCTTATTGCAGGTGACGTTCCCTTGGTGTATATTTTGTATGCTTTGTTTACTACTTTGCTTGGTCGGCCTATGATACCTACTGAGTATAAGTGGACCGTACTTATGCCTACTGAACTCTTTCGATGCAAGTCCTAGCTCGAGTGTGCCTCAGATTAGTTGATTTTGAGTGCCTTCAAATTTACTCAAGGTAGCGGTTGGACATTCATGCGTTCAGAGTTCACCTCTATATTTCTATAGTATTTATGTCCTTATTTGTATTCGGAGATAGATGTTGACCCTGTATAGGCATTTATGATGTATTTGACTCATTGTTGTATTAGTAGTTCTTATATTGTTGACACCATATTTTGGGAGTTATAGTTGTGTTGTTGATTATATTCCTTTCGCATTTATCATACTTGTGTGGCTCAGCTTTTTTCTAGAAGTCTTACCTTAAGGGTATTTCTGTCTTTTTCTTTTTGTGTATTAGTTTGGGTGATAGGCTTACTTGCCAAGGTACGTCGCAGTAAGTGTCATCATGACCCTTGGTTTTTGGGTTGTCACAGAGGTTGATTTGGATGTTTAGAATTAGTTCAGACTTGTTGTCTCTTGTTTTAGATTTTGACTCTTTTAAGTGGTGGCTTGAAGGTTATGATAAATTTTGGCATATGGATATTTACTCTTCAATTGAATTTGTTTGGATAGTTAAAATTGAGTTGTTTGGTTTCGATGATGATATTATAGCTATGGATTAAGTAACTTAATTGCAGTTGTATTTCCAGGTATGTTTTAGTTGGGCATTTATTTATAGGCTGACTAAACCTACTCATTATGTGTTGACTCATCTTTCCATAATTTAGATGGATTATGCTCGATACATGCTTGAGGTATAGTCCATGGCATATAATATTGGCTTATATTGCTCTTGACCTTGATTCGTAGTTTCATAAGAATTTGGATTGTTGTCTCATTAAGAGAAGTGTCCTCAAATTGTACTTAGCATGGTTTCATCTTCAGTTGATAGGACATTCTAGAGCGGATTGTTCAATTTTGAGAGTGTGCTTTGGATTCCTAACTGTCAATTTTGAGGGTCATTATACCAGTAGTAGCTTTGGCTAGAGATTGCAAGCTTTGATTATCTCTATTTGTGTGTCCAGGTAGCACTATATGGTCTTATTCTTATGCTTGCCATTATTCAGTAGATCAGCTTCAGTATTTAGATATTAGTGAGAGGTAATTATGTGGCAAGACTTAAATGGGAGTCTTTGTAGATCAGAGTATATTGCAGGATTGAAAAGGCAAGATGATATTGGATTTAGGAATTTGGAGTTGGTTTCATGGTTCATTCCTTGGGTGGTCTTCAGTTTGGTTGAGTTTTCGCCAAGTTATGTTTGTATCAGCATGATATCAGTGTATTATGGTTTGGATTTGCATGCATCAGTTGTTCTTAGTTTAGTTGAAGGCCAGTTGGTTGTTGAGGTTGAGTTTGTGGCTATTTGGAAAGTGAAGCAAGAAAGTTGGTGAAAAAGGGATACTTTGGTGAAATCCCCTTAAAAGCATTATATTTTCTTAGAGGTTATCTAAGGAGTCATGACCAGTGCATACGGGCCTAGTACTTCATCCTCGTGAGCTTTTAGGATCTTCTTATCTATAACCTTTTACAGATGAAAGTCCTTTAAGTAGTGGATATTATAATGATCCTCTGGGTTATTTTCTCGATTTTCAAGCATTTTTGGCATTTTGAGCTTTCCAACAGTGGATACAGATCACTTATGAATTGCCAGAATTGTCGGTTCAGTTATCAAATAGTTCATTTAGGCTATAAGCTCATTTACCTATTTGGAGCTTTCTCTATTAAAAAAAATTAATCGCAAACCAAAACTCTAAGTAAACAGTTACGGATGAGAAATATGATAGTACTATCAGCTCCAGAATGTTGATTTAAGGATAGGGGGCCTTGGTTCAGGTCTCGAGGTTTCTAAACTTATTTTGGGCTATTGGGTAGAATTTGATTAAAATAAAACTAGGTGTGGGACCCATATTTAATCAAATGATCTTGGATGAAATTTTTGATGATTTCATTAAGTTTGAAATATTGAATTCAGTATGGTAGCATATTTCATTTGCACGCATGGGGTTCTGAATGAATATTGAGCACCTGATTGAAGTTCGTTATGACTTAACATTTTGTTGGTTTCCCAGCATCTGGAGCAGAGCCCATTTTACTCTTTTCATTCGTGAAGAGTACGCTGCGTTTGCGAAGGGTTAAGTTCTTGACTTTCATAGTTGTGACCCCTCTCTTTCGTATTCGCGGTAAAGGGCTGGTCTAACCCAGTCAATCCTCTTCTTTGCATTCACGACGTCCATCCTCTATTTTTTATCCCACTCAAGACTCCTTTCCCGCATTCACAATAAGCTAATTTCCCATGTATCACAATCTCAGCTAGGGGTCCTCGTGATCGCGATAGGTAACCCATGGGCCTATTGTTGCTTTCCCAATTTTTCCCTATTTATTGACCCTAAATTCTCCATTAATGGCCCTTGGAGTTAGAAGATCGTGGGAAATCATTGATTAAAGCTAGGGATGTGGAGGATGATAAAGTGTCCATTTTCACTAATTCCTTCGTAAGTTCTCAGCCTAATTCCTTGGTTTGATTCTTATTTTGCCCTTTTTTTCAATTATCTTGCGAGGCTAATTTGCGCCCCTATTTACACTATTTGTGCCTAAATTTTGAGCATACATTCCTTGTCCTTCGAGGGACCTCGTAAAGAATTTAATTTTGGAATTTCATTAGTAGGCCCCACGAGCCCATATTTGATCTAATTTTGAGCCCAGGGTTTTATATAGAAATATGGTATCACTTTACTCCTATTAATGAGTAGATGATTATTTTGATAGTGCGACATCATTATCGGGATAGTGGATCAAAGGTGAGTAATTTGTGGATGGTTCAAAAGAATAAGGTTCGGCATCGAGCTAGGCTTTGATCTACTTTTCTCTACAAGATTGTGTATTGTATAGATTGCATGGTAGGTAGGTACTATAGAATGGAATTATGACTAGTATATCATGACTTAGCCTATTTAGGGAATTTGGGATAGAAAGTTGACCCAAACCTTAGCATATGGTATTCGTTATGGCTATTGAATCCCAATATCCTTGATTATAAGCATGTTAACCATAGTTTGATGTTAAGGATCTCTTTAGTACAAGATTTACCATTTGACAAAGTGAATCAGATGACATTCCCCTGATTTAATTATTTAGTGACTTTACGCCTTCATTTACCGTAGTTTCTGAGTTATGAGTCTTTATTATGTTAATTTTATACTGTTGAGTCTATGGTCGCGGTTAGGATATTGGTTAAACTCCATGCGAGTATTCTATCCTCATAAAGGACATGATTCTTATTTATAGACTCTTAGGCGCTTATGGTTGTACTATTTTGATATTGGTGATGGCATGCATACTTTTAGCTACATTCATGCTCACTTAGTGGTGCGATTCCAACTAAACTCTTCATTTACTTTTTTTGATAAAAGAGATTTATTCTTACTTTTCACTTAAAAATAAATTTCTTCGATAACTAAAATCCTACACCTTATTTAATGAATTATGAGGTTTTAGAACTAAATGTGCTATTTTAGAAATTAGATCGAGATTGATTTCACTCTGTTATTAATCTACTCTTTTACATCTATTATTTACTTTCAGTGAAGAGAGATCCAACCCTTTCTATGCTATTACACCGATATAGTTTCAAACATAATCTTAAGCAATAAATTTGCTTACACTCTTTTAGTCACAGTTCAAGTCTGTGCACTTATTATACCTATATATCTCTCTAATAGTGGACAGAGTAGATTGATTATGATGGTTATTGGAAGTCTTGGTTCAAGACCATACAATGTACTTGAATATCTCGTATCCTCTATGGGTCCCTTCATCCATGAGCCATAGTATTAGAGAATGATGGTTTCCATAAGTCTTGTCTTTGTGATCCACTGAACTTGAGGAGTTGTATACACTTGTTATATTATGGCTCATGGATAAGACATGGTTTACTATTGGTTTATGTTGCATTCATTCATATGCATTGTCTATCACCAATATAATTATTTAGTGCTTATATCTATCGACCTTATGGAGAATTCTGTAGGTATAATCTATGGTTGTTGTTTATTGATTATTTGATTAAACTTTCCAAGCTTATGGGGCCCCAATTAGGTTATTGTTTGTTCGGACTAGTTGGTTATTTTATTGTTGATTATTATGATTAGTTCGTGGTAGGATGGTTATGGATTGGTACCTGAGATGATCGGTAGATTTTCTGATCTCTTTTTCTATTATGGTAAATTACATTATTGATAGTTCAACTCACGTTTAGTCATCCTCTATTAGAGACCCCTAGTACACTAGCATTATCTTTCCTACTTGGTTATGATCTCCTTAGACGTTAGATTGATTACCTTAGGTTATTACCCTTGAGTTAGTTCTTTATATATATATATATATATATATATATATTCTCTTATCTATTCATATTGTACATATATCCTTTGGCCTTGTATTACTACTATATATCTTTCTTTCACTCTTTATTTGTATGTTGGCCAGTGATATATGATATTGCACTTTAGTTCCCGAACACTGCTAGAATAAGATAGCTTATCCTTATCGCTCCACTGATATTGTTATGTTTAGTTTCTTGAATAGTTGTTTGTAGCTTATATTTTCTTCTTTATATGTTATTTATGCTTACATTATCCTTGGAGTTCAATCGGTCGATGCCTACTGAGTATCATGTGTTTGGTACTCATACTATACTTCTGCAACCAACACATCATAGTACGAGTCCTCTCTATTGAAGTGTACATCATGTGGATCAGCCATGGATCGGAGATTTAGCGTGAGCTCTCAAGTTTGGAGCATTTCTGCTCTCCCTTTTATTGTTAGACCGATCTCTGCTTTGTATTCAGAGACATATTTTATATATAATTATTTTGTAATCACTTGTACTCCTATCATATTAGAAGTTTTTGTACCAGGTCTTAGGGTTGCGTTCTATATTAGTCTTTTATTTAAATTCATTTTCACTATTTTCTTCATTTCTCTTGATAGTCTATTACTAGATGTTCTAAATTATAGGTTAGCTTACCTACTGGTGGGTTATATTTGGTGTCATCATGACCTAAAAAATTGAATAATGGTGGCAAAATATGTAATTTATAGGGGTGTCTATTCAAATCAACTCATCTTAAATGAGTTGAGTGCCCAACCCATTTAAGAGGTGTCAAATATGTCAAAACCCCATATCATGAAAAATTTATTATGTATGAGATATGACAACTCATACTTGTACGAGGCATTATCTTTGAGAAATGGACTCTAGTGGTCTCACTGACAAGCAAAACATGGGATTCATATTTTTCCTTTTGTTATTTACCTTTATCCTTATATCTTCAGAAAAAGACATCAAAAGCATCCTAAGCTATTTCTGAAAAGTCAAAGACACACCTAAACTATTAAAGTGACCTAATACACACCTGAATTATATAAAAGTGAATTATGTTCACTTTTAAGCACATACAACCAATCACATGACGGAAAGTGATTTACACTTGCTCCAAGTCACTGTTATCTCATTGTCACATTAGATATTATGTCAGATTTATTTTAGAAAAATTTATGTCACTCAATTGCTTATTCAATATAGCGCCATCAAACCTCCATTAAACCACCACTACCTTCATCACCAAACTCTCATTGTGACCATTATAAATTTCAGCATCCACAATCAAATTCACCACTAGAATCATCCCACAATATTGTCACCACCAAATCCACTATTAAAATACTATCATTACAACTATTATCACTAAACCCACATCTCCAAGCAAGAAATTTCACCATCTACCATTAAACTCACGACCAAATTCACACCATAATATTATCACCACCAAAAAATACAAGCAACACTAGATCCACCACCAGTATGCTTAAAAAAGATTAACTATTTTCAAGAAAATTTTCAAGAAGTTGGGACCATTCACAAAGTAGGAATCTTCACCAAATTCACCACAAAAAAATACCATCCCTATTATTATTATTATCGAAATTTACAATAACCATCACCATAAATTTTTTCATTCATCACAAAATCATATCATTGACATTATTACTCATCAAAAATAAAAACTCTCCCACCATTAGTTTTTCACCCATCATCAATTCCACCATTAAATTGTGAAAAATAAGCAATCAATTAATGAAAGATGATAAACTTAGTGAAGAAAAATAATTGTAATAAGAAAATGGAGAAAAGAGAAGGGATTAAATAAAGAAAAAATAAGTAGAGAAAATGACTGTCAGTGGAGAAAAAAATGAAATTATGAATTTTTCTTTTTTTCCCTTAATGGTGTAAGAAAAGTCAATAATGGAATAAGAAGAGGCCCGGAGGGGGGGGGGGGGGGGGATGGGAAGAAGAAGATGACAGGTGGGGGATTGTGAAGAAGATATTGCGTGGGTGGAGGTGATATTTTTTCCTTAAATTTTGAACTTAAACACACTAAATTTTTATTTTAATTAATTATTTTTGCCATGTCAGTTTTAGGGGGTAAACAATTGCACTTTCTTCTAGTTCACGTGTGTATTAGGTCACTTTAATAGTTTACAACAACAAACCCAGTGTATTCCCACCTAGTAGGGTCTGGGGGGGGGGGTAAGATGTACGCAGTCCATACCTCTACCTCTGATGAAGTAGAAAGGCTATTTCCGATAGACCCCCGGCTCAAGGCACGAGATACCACACAAACACATAGTAAAGCACAGAAGCAGGTTACATAACATAAATACGGCACTCATAAGTAATATAAAACAGAGGAAAGCAGAGGAAAACACATAGATTCGTAATAAAACATGGAACACGGACCACGGAATCATAACAAGAATAAAACCCCCACCAAGTAATTCCCTACACTAGCGACCCAAACTGGCCCTAATCCTCTGCCGTAATTCGCGTCCTCCAGACCTTCCTATCTAGGGTCATGTCCTCGGTGAGCTGTAACTATTCCATGTCCCGCCTAATCATCTCACCCCAGTACTTCTTCGGCCTACCCTTACCCCGCCTAAAACCATCCAACGCTAGCCTCTCACACCTACGGACCGGGGCATCCATATCCCTCCTCTTCACCTGTCTGAACCATCTCAATTGTGCTTCCCACATCTTGCACTCCACTGAAGTCACACCAACCTTCGCCTGGATAGTCTCATTCCGAACTTTATCCCCTCTAGTCAGTCCACACATCCAGCGCAACATTCGCATTTCTGCCACCTTCATTTTTTGGATGTGGGAGTTCTTAACTGGCCAACACTCCGCTCCATACAACAAGGCCGGACGAACTACCACCCTGTAGAATTTGCCTTTAAGCTTGGGCGGCACCTTCTTGTCACACAGCACCCCTGACGCGAGTTTCCACTTCATCCATCCCGCCCCAATACGGTGCGAGACATCCTCGTCAATCTCACCGTTACTCTGGATCATGGACCCAAGATACTTGAACTTATCCCTCTTACATACCTCCGGTGCTTCCACCTTCACTACTACCTCATTTTCCCTCCTCACGTCATTAAACTTGCATTCCATATACTCTGTCTTGCTTCTGCTCACCCTGAACCCTTTAGACTCAAGAGTTTGCCTCCACACCTCTAATTTGTCATTCACACCCCCTCGCGTCTCATCTATCAGAACTACATCATCTGCAAAAAGTATACACCACGGCACCTCCCCTTGAATATGCTGCGTCAACACATCCATCACCAGCACAAACAAAAAGGGGCTAAGAGTAGATCCCTGATGCAATCCTGTCAGGACAGTGAAATGCTCTGAGTCTCCTCCCGCCGTCCTCACCTGGGTTTTCGCTCCATCATACATATCCTTAATTACTCTGATATATGCCAGCGGTACTCCACTCACCTCCAAGCATCTCCAAAGCACCTCCCTGAGGACTTTGTCGTAAGCCTTCTCTAGTTCGATAAACACCATGTGCAGATCCTTCTTCCTCTCCCTATACTGCTCCACCAACCTCCGTACCAGGTGGATTGCCTCCGTCGTCGAGCGGCCGGGCATAAATCCGAAATGGTTTTCCAAAATAGACACTAACCGTCTCAGCCTCACCTCGACCACTCTCTCCCATATCTTCATAGAGTGACTCAATAACTTAATCCCCCTATAGTTATTGCAACTCTGAATGTCCCCCTTATTCTTATAGAGAGGGATCATGGTACTCCACCTCCACGCCTCGGGCATCTTTGCCGTCCTGAAGATTTAATTAAACAATCCAGTCAACCACCTTACACCAGCCTCTCCAACGAACTTCCAAAACTCCACCGGTATCTCATCCGGCCCCGTCGCCCTACCCCTTCGCATCCTGCGGACAACCTGTCTAACCTCTTCTACCTTAAAACGTCTACAATAGGTAAAATCCCGACACTCCTCTGAGTGCTCCAGTTCCCCTAACTCAATAGCTCTATCCCCTTCGTCATTCAAAAGCCTATGAAAATACGACTGCCATCTCTTCTTAATGTCGCTGTCCTCCACCAGCACTCTACCGTCCTCTCCCTTAATGCACCTCACCTGATCGAGGTCGCGACCCTTCCTCTCCCTAGCCTTAGCGAGTCTAAACAACTTTTTCTCCCCTCCTTTCCCCTGTAACCCTGCATACAAGCTCTCAAAAGCGGCCGTCTTAGCTGCTGTGACTGCTGACTTCGCCTCCTTCCTCTCTAGCTTGTACTCTTTCCAGTTTACCCGCTTCTCCTTTTCATCCTTACTTTCTACCAACTTAGCATACGCCCCTTTCTTGGTCCCCACTTTCTTCTCTACCTCTTCATTCCACCACCAATCCCCCCGATGGTGCCCGGCCCGGCCCCTAGAAACACCCAACACCTCACTTGCATTCTCCCTGATGCACCTTGCCGCCCTGTCCCACATACTATCCACGTCCCCCCTACACTCCCACACCTCCATTCCCGCCAACCTCTCCCCTATCTCCCACACATTCACTGGCGTAAGGCCGCCCCACTTAATTCTCGGTCTACACTCCTTACTCCTCCTCTTTCTATTCTTCTTTATACCCAAATCCATAACCAAGAGCCTATGTTGGGTCAAAAGATTCTCACTCAGGATGACTTTACAGTCTTTACACAACGCCCTATCCCCTTTCCTAAGCAACAAAAAGTCAATCTGAGTCCTAGCTACCGCGCTTCGAAAGGTGATCAGGTGCTCGTCCTTCTTCGGGAAGCCCGAGTTCACCACCACCAGCCCAAAGGCCCTCGCAAACTCCAATAGGGTCGCCCTCTCTTCATTTCTCTCCCCAAAACCAAAACCACCATGCATATCACCAAAGCCTCCCGGTAGCGCCCCTATATGCCCGTTGAAATCCCCTGCTACAACAATCTTCTCCGAACTAGGCATGCCTCTCACCACCTCCTCCAAAGCCTCCTAAAACCGCATCTTCTCCTCCCCCTCCGATCCCACTTGCGGCGCATAAGCACTACACACGTTCAGGGTAAACCCCCGAATGACCAACTTAATAGTCATCAACCTATCGTTGATCCTCTTCACCTCCACTACCTGACCTCTAAGCTCTTTATCTACTAAGATGCCAACTCCATTCCTACGCCTGTCACTCCCAGAGTACCGCAGCTTGTAACCATCCACATCCCTAGCCTTAGACCCTACCCACTTGGTCTCTTGGACACACGCAATGTTGATCCTCCTTTTCCTAAGAATCTTCACAAGCTCTATGGACTTACCCTGAAGGGTCCCTATATTCCAAGACCCAACCCTCAGCCTACCGTCACGCCCTCCACTACCCCCCCTCGCCCCCCGCAGCCAAACCTTGGCCTCCCTCCCACCCTCGCCCTCTCCTCATCCCCCGCCCCCACCACGGCCCCACGCCCCAACCCCTTCGGACATGACCCTATCCACCCATTCCCGCCCACAGCCACAACTACACGAAAGTATAGGAAAATATACAGATATACACGGTGGTAGTATCAAAGCAGCAGCAAGGAAATACAAGGCTCACACAAATTCAAAGGAATACTCCCGAAACAAAACTATACTCAATTAGGGGGCAAACGATACTCAATTGGGTTATTGGGTTAGGGCGCCAATAACCCAATCCAAAGCAGTGGAAAAAACGACCACAGCAACAACAGACAACAGATAATGTCCACAAATCCCACACAAGTCAAGGTACAGGGGCTACTACTAGCATAATACTACGAATGGAATATGAAATAATGAAATAAAATAAAATAAAATAAAATAAAATGCAATATGAAATAACGAATATAACAAAGGTTAGAAGTCACCGGATTACGCTTGGAGCTGCGGCTGCTGGAGACGGAGCGGCGGGTGGCGGCTGGAGACCGGGCGGCGGCTGGCTGAAGGCCGAGGTGGGGGGAGGGCTGGTGTACTGGTGTACCCTGCCGGGGTGGGGGGTGGGGGAGGGTATGCACAGCGGGGGGGGAGGGAGGGAACGGCTTGGAACCGACGGTCGGCGCTGGAGGGTGGCGAGGAGCGGCGACGGGGGTCGGCGCCGGGGATCGAATGTCGGGGCCGGCGGTCGGGTCGGGTCGGCGCCGAAGGTCAGCGACAACGCCGGGGATCGGGGACCGGTGCGAGATAGAGGGAGAGAGGGTAGGGAGAGAGAGAGAGAGAGCCGTTAAGGCAGCGCCGGAGGTCGGCGCCGGGGCCGGAGGTCGGGCCCGAAGGTCGGGTCGGGTCGGCTCCAACCATCGGCGACGGCGACGGGGGCCGGTGCCCGGTGCGAGCGAGAGAGAGGGTAGGGAGGAAGAGAGAGAGCCGTTAGAGAGAGAGAGCCGTTAATAAAGCATCAATCAAGTATCAAGCTGCTAAAATTTGTATTTTTTTTTTTTCAAAATCATAATTCGTCACTTTAATAGTTTAGGTGTGTTTTTTTACTTTTTGGATATACTTTAGGGTGGTTTGAATGTCTTTTCCCTTTATTTTTTGTCGTATTCCTTCATATTTTTTTTCCAATCCTCTTCCAAATATTTTGCTTCTCTATTTTATTGTATGATTCTTATAGAGTTTTATAGGAAGTGTTCATGTATCATTTTTGTGACATTATTAAGAATATTTTCGGATTCAAAAGTTTAATTTTGAAGAATGGTTTTAGAAAATTTTAGTTAGCTGACCTGATTAGTTGGAGGGTTTTTTTTCATGTATTGAATTTTGATCGATTTTTTTGTGATTGGTTCATGAGTTTAAGTAGAATTATTCATACTTTGGTTTGGATCCTTTTTGGGGTTAAAATAAAAATTAAATTAATTCAGTTAATTTTAATTATTCAAATAAAATAAAAATAAATATAGTACACGTTTGTCAATTTGTCTGTTTGTTTGGTTCTTTTTTTTTTAAAAAAAATAGCAATAGTACTTATCTCTTTTTCCCCTACCATTAGAAAAAAAAATCATTTGTAGCTAACTTATAACCATGGAAAATCTTTTTTTATTATGCTGATTATAATTTTCTTTAATTATGAATAATGTCTTAATATCTATTAATTTTAACTAGTTTAATCGCACGTACCTTGCACGTATGTAAAGATTTTTAATGAAGTGCAAAAGTTCAAATTACTTCTCAAAGATCCTTCACACTTATATATAATAATGTAAGAATAACATATATATTATTATAAGCACATATATAGTTTACCAATAGAAGTTTCTAGTGGTTAATGGATCATCACTTTTGTATTTGACATGCAGTACCTCTTTTCCTTACTGCTAGAGGCTAAAAGAGACGCATCGATTTGAACTATTTTTGTAGTATAATTATTTTTTCCTTTCTATATTTAAAATCTTTCCTTATTTTTAAAGTTAAATATTTAGAAAATATTTGATTACTTACTTAAAACTTTTTAAAATTTGATACTTCTTACGTGTTTCTTACTCTAAAGGTTTCATATTTATTTCTAGATTTTTCAAATCTACTTAAAATCAACTTTAGTTGATTTACAGTTCTTAAATTAATGAAAAAAAAAGTATTAGTTGTCATTAGTTCTAATGACTTGTAATAAGTAAAAGTTTTACTATAAATATTTAATTAATTTTCAGCTCTTAAATATTAGAAAAATAGTGAAAAGATGATTTTGTCTAAAGCAAAGACTTTTAATAAAGGGAAAAAAGTTCAAACAATATTTATAAGATCCTTCAAACTTTTAATATAGTATAGATTAGGTGAATAGAGTTTATAAGAAATATAAAAATATCTAAGTAAAAATCTCATAATTTATTTTTACATAAATTGACTTTGATTCATCTATTTCTTTTAAAGATGTGTTTAAGCTTAAATCTATTAGTCTGTCAAAATAAAATTAACCATAATAAATTTTGATGAAAAATTGTGTAAAATATTTTTACTTTATTTATAAAAGTTGATACATTTCTTTTTCGTAGAAATAATTATAAAATCAGTCAATTTAATTATTATTATTTTTTAAAAATTAAAATTGAATCACATAAAACTAAAAAAATATATCAACTTATTTAATTAATTTATTTTTTACTCAAATCACAAAGGATTAAAAATTATGGTGTACTTATGAATTAATCTAAAGTTGATGAAAAGAAGCGAGAAAAAAAAAGTGGCAGAAGGCAGTCGAGGTAGAAAAGGAAGGTCACATTAAGAAGAAAAGTGGGTTGGAAAATTGAGATTATATGGTGGGTCCTTATTATAGCATTAATAAATAATTTCTCAGATTTAATTGAATTTTGTGTGAAGCCCACAATCCACTTTCACATTCTTGCACAAAATTATAGTTTCTCTCTTCATGATAGTTTTGAATTTATAAAATGGATTTTGTTATAAAATAAAGACAAAATATCAATATCAAACTTAAAGAAATGAGAGAACTAGTGAATTTTAGGATTACTTTTGTTACTACTTGGATATATTCATAAAAATGTACAAAAGGGTGACTATTTATAGGCGAACAAACTTTGTTCTTAAGGTTGCTAAGCTTGACATCAAAGTTGGCAAGTTGGCAAGTTGAGAATATGGCCAACTATTTAGGCATTCAAATCCAAATTGAACAAGTAACTTTGGTCTTCAAATCCAACTTGACTACTAACTATTATCTCTAATAAATGATATTACACACATATACATGTCACATGCCATCCACATTATATAACACTCCCCCTTGGACATCCATTAATAGATAATGTGTCTCGTTAAAACCTTACTAGGAAAATCCAATGGGAAAAAGTCCAGTGAAGGAAAAAGAGTACACACATCTTTTAATATGCCTTTAGTGTTGCCTCATTAAAAACCTTACCAGGAAAATCTAATTGGGACAAAACCTTGATGAAGGAAAAAAGAGTACAACGCGTATTTTACTCCCCCTGATAAAAACTTTAATTTAATGACTTGAATCTCCGTATCCCAATCTTGTGCAATATCTTTTTGAAATTGCAATTGGTAGAGACTTGGTCAATAAATCAACAGTATTATCACTTGAACGAATCTATCGCAAATTGATATCACTATTTTCTGCAACTCATATGTATAAAAAAGTTTTGGCGAAATGTGCTTCGTTTTATCCTCTTTTATGAGTCTTTTCCTTAGTTGCGCTATGCATCCTGCATTGTATTTATATAAAATCGCAGGCACTTTCTGACATTGCAGACCATATTTTTCTCAGATGAGATGTATCATGGATCTCAACCACACATATTCTCGACTTTTTTTATGAATAAAAATAATCTCAACATGATTTAAAGAAGTGATAGTTGTTGTATACTTCATTGAAATCAATGATGTTGTTGTATATCTATATATAGGTATTTAGCCCATATGAGATTGAATTTCCTATAGATCATATAAATACCTTTTTAATGTATGTTTATAGATGGATAAATATTTTATTTGTCAAACACTCTGAGTACACATTTAGTAATACGCATTCTTAGATGCCTTATTAAAAACCGTACCAGAAAAAACTCTGTGGGATAAAACCTCGGCTAAGGAAAAAAGAGTGCAGCGTGTATAATACTCACATTGATTAAAACATCACTTTACTCTTATAAATGATGCTCTGTAATTCATAAATGAACCAACTGTACTAAAATATGGTACTTACCAATCATTTTCATGAGATCAAAATTAATTTGTTTTCAAGTTAAGTGGTCTTATAATCATTGAAGCATTTAGTGGGATCAATTTTAAATCCTTCAAGAATTTTCATATAACTTTTGTCATCTAGCTAGATATGACAATAATTTATTATACATATTCAATCTTTTCAATAATGCCAGAAATTTTGTGACACCTTTATGCCCCAAGGCACAAGTCATACTTTATATCTTACGAATTTTGCTTTCGTATAGTAAATCATTTATACCCAAATGGCATTATATAACACCCCAATTCTGTACTTAGGATGCTACACGATGCTCAAATCTCGAAGGACCACAAGTTAACCCATGACTGGTACCTGCTGTAATAACTGAGTAATAAATACTGTAATTATGCAGAAATAGACGAAAATATATGCCATAAGGTCCAAATCTTTAAATAAATCTGAATGAGATATTAAATTATCAAAACTGAATATAAGTACTGAAAAACTGAACAACTGTCTGAATATACTCTAGTCTGAAAAAGCCTCTAACTGTCTGAACTATGGAGTTGATGTGACAAGCCCCCAACTAACTCTATCTACTGAAATAAAATTAAAGTACTATAATAATAAGCATGTCCTTGAACTATGAGGACTCACCACTACTCTGAAAGCTAAGAATCCGAATTGCTAAGGGAGCTCTAGGCCCGTGCATCTGAACCTATGATATAAGTCATCATAGCACAAAAAAAAGCATACATCAGTCCTTTGAAGGTATTGGTATGATCAGTGAGGTAGGCTAAAGTACATGGGTTCATACGCATGAACAATAATAACTGAATAATCTAAGTATGACTGAGTAAGAGTACATACATGAACACATAGACTATAATTAAGATCGTGCTAACACTGAGTACTAAATCAGAATACTGATAACTGATATATGGGTTTACGAATACTGTATTACTAATTATTTGAATGACTATATCTAACAGTTCTGAGTACTTTGGAACCATACTGAGTTCCATACTGAGCTGAAAGACCATGTCTGATAGTCCTAAATCTGTAGAACTGAATTGAGTCCTATACTGAGACTAAGACTTGAATTGAGACTGTGGGAGGTAATCATCTAACTGAAATACCCCTTCTCTAATTGATTTGGGGTCTAACCTTGTAAGACCCTACGAAATTCTCTCATAGAATGAACCTTACGATGTGTCAAGTGAGACATGATTCCGACCCTAAAAGATTGAGAAGTGACTTCATAAAGGAGTATCATGTTAACCATATAGAATTTCCCTAATTTTGACTTTTTATCATATGGGAAATTTGATAAACTTTTCGTCGATATAAGATTCGCCCAAATACGATACTCGGATAAGAAGTTATGGCTAATTTAAGTCCTAGTCATAAAATAACATTATTTTGGTTCTTGGCGCATCGTGAATAGGGTCTATTTGACAATTGTCAATTTCCAGTGGAACTCTGCGATAGTGGCGTATTACGGAGGACCCCAATTTCCCAATAGTCAATTTCCAGTGGCCTGGCACGATTGTGACGCATCGCGCTGAAGTTTCAGGTCCCAACTAGTGGGACAATACAATAGCTTCGCGTCGCGGTGACTTCCAATTTCCCATTGGTTAATTTCCAGTGAGCCACTGCGATAGTGGCGCATCGAGGTGGCCTATGTAATTGATTTCCCAGTTCAATTTTTTAGCTTCGTATAGAAGTTAAAAGGGGCATTTTGGACAATTTTCCAAGACTCTTAAACCGTACAAACACCAAATCAAGGTCATTTACAAGAATTCTATGAAGTCCCTCTCAAGTTTTCTCTCAAAAAAAACCCTAAGTATCCAAAACCTCTTCCAAGAATCTCAAGAATCTACCATAGATTTTCTTAATTGAGTCAAGATTCAAGGTTCCCAAGTAAAGGGCTTCAAGAACCCTCATTTAAGAGTACGAATAGAGTCCCAAAAGCGAGAGTTCATCCAAAGCTTCTAATTCAAGGCATGTGGGGTTTTGAATAAGGGTAATCCTTTCACCCTTGTGCCCAAAGGCTTATTTAAACTATGATTTTCTACAATTTATGGGATTTTACATGAAATTGAATTGGGTTTTTTCACCCATTGTTATTGGTTGCAAGCTTTTGACGTTTTCCTTGAATTGAGAGTCTAGTGGCATAATTTTTACATGTTTTCTTGAGAAATTGCAGCTGGGTCTATACTCCATGATTTTAATCCTTGAGAAGTTACTAGTTGAAATATTTAAAACAATGAAGTATACGAGTATGTTGAGATTTTGAGATAAATTGCTGAAATTTCTTGATTTCTACATGAGTTATGAATCTATATGCTATCTATTATGCTTTTGATGAGTTTTAACTTGAGATTGAATTATGGGTTATTAAGCCCTACTTGGGACTTGAGATTTTATGAACTATTGTGTTATAAGCACCTATGATTTGGGTATTCTGAGATTATCGAGAAATGTTTTGACCTAATGGTCTTTGAGTTTTGAAATCCACTCTACTACATGAGATTTTAGATTTGATTATTGGGTTCGTGGTGAACCATGAGATTATTTCTACAAGTAGATTTTTACGAGATGAGCACAGGTAATATAAAGGGAGTAGTATTGAGCACCGAGCGGGTAATTTACTATGGTTTCTTACCCCAAAACTATGTGCCACCGTAGGTTGGGCCTGACTCCGAGTTTATAATTATCATTGGGCCTAAGTCCAAGTTGATATTGGGCCCGAGTCCAAGTTTGTTTAGTGATCAATGGACCTAGGTTACACTCCCTAGCAAGAGTATGACGCCTCTTCACAATGTGAGGTCTCTTCCTTAGGAGGACAAAATGTTGGACTCCATGTAGCTCGCATGGTTTATGTCGGTTAAGAGAACCTCCCTTGATATTTAAACTTCGAGATCAGTTACCTCTCTAAACTAAAGTATGTTTCCATTGAGATAAAATATTTTCCTTTTAAACTAAAATAGTTTCCCTTGATATGAGTATTTTTTCCTAAAGCTTGAAATGAGATATTTTCCTAACATGAATGAAATACCTTCAAGTATGTTCCAAAGTTATATGATTTCGAATTCCAAGTATTTGAGTTCAAAAGAGTTATGAGTCCTTGAGCATTAAGGAAGTTTTACTCTCCATGAGACATATGAATGAGTTGAAAGTATTGTTTAAAGTTTCCTTTAGCCTATGGGTAATGAGAATAAGAGAAAATTACCGATTTCAAAGTTAAACTATGATGACTCACGAGATTTGTGTTACATGCTCCATTCTAAATGATTCATGAGCTTTACATTTTATACTTATTCAAGCCATGTCAGTCATTACTTATTACATACATAATTTGATTAAGGAGTATTGATGTTGTTTTATACAAATACATGCACCCCCACATACTCAGTACATTCCCAAGTGCTGATCCACATATAGGTCTATGTGCTACATTATCTTATAATGTAGGTTCAGGTTTCCTATCCTCGTCAGTGACTTTTGAGTACCTCTATCTACATTCCTACAGTGGTGAGTCCTCATGGTTAGAGGACCTATCTTCAGACATTTCTGCTTTTGAGAGACTATGTTTTTACTTTCAGTTCATTTTGAGTCAGTTGGGGACTTATCCCAATGGCTCTCTAGTTCATGGATTAGTAGAGGCTTTGTTAGACTTATTACCAAATTGTGGTTGTGTTGAGGTTTCTGTTATTGCTTGTTCATTTGGACCGATTATTTTCTTCGTATTTCCTTTCATATGATATGACTATGCTAGTGTTTGAATTATTTCATCTTAAAATGAGTGTTATTAGTAGAAACAGGCTCAAAGGGTTAGCTTGGGGATACTTGTATCCTCAAGCACCGTGTGACGTCCCAGGAGGTGATTTTGGGTCGTTACAAACTTGTAAACCCAGTTGGAAGGGTGTCAATATCGTGCCACGGATAAGGACAAGCTGTGAGTTAACCCTCTCTAACAAGAAGCTTTTCTGTCAACCCTCACTGGCAGGATAACTCGGATGAGAAGTATCAACCCTCGTAATTTCTAGAAGGAAGATACCTTAAACTACACTGGTTATGTAGTTCTATAATGCAGGGATTGCTACTAAGGGTCAAACCCTCTGCTGATAGAAATACCCCCATCCCTGGGTTAAATCGGTACTGAATCCTACTCCCAACTGAATAGACATTGAGCTGATTTCTAGTCTATACTAGGTTGGACTGAACGATTACTGAGATTACTCTTTAGCTGAACTAAACTGAGTTCACTGAGTTCTGTTGACTGATGAAATACTACTGGATTCTATTAACTAATAGAGTTTACTGAGGTCTGAACTGAATATTGAGTTAGACTAAACTACTATTGAATCTACTGAGTTTTCCTGAGTTCTGAAACTAACTGAGAGTACTACTAATAATGTCGTGACTGGTACTGTTCTATGACTGACCATGGCTCGAGGTTATCAACTAAATTGTCGGGTACAATTACCCCTAGAACTCGATAGCATAAATTAAGAGACATGGCATAATACGAAGTATGTAAACTATGAACTTGATCACCATTCATACATTGGGGAATTTTGACAAACACTTGCATGATATAACTTGTACATAAGCTAACTTGACATGATTTCATTCTCTTAATGGTTCACATGGACAATTTATCAAGCACTTGGTGAGCATAGAATATGCACATAGTATTTGAACAACAAGTGAGCATCATAATTTATCTCTAATTTTCACAAATCAAGGGTATGTCATGCATTCACATGAATCTACACACATAATGATCAATTTCACATGAGATACATATATATAATCATGAACTAGGAACTTAATACAAATAGCAATCTTGGATACACTTTAATTCCAACCATGGAAATCATAAAATCAATTACTTGAAGTTCAAAAGAGATTATTGGACTCCAAGGGTGGAAGGAACCCTTGGATGAACACTTCACATACTTGTGTTGAAGAATTTCTAAAAGTTTATAGTTGAACCTTGAGTTCTTGATTTGAAATTTAAGCACCTAGGGTTTCGTTCTTAAGCTAATTGGAGTATGAATGAGTATATTTGATCTCCAAAGGGAATAATTTGGTGTGTTGAGGGATAAAGGACATGGTTAAAAGACCCAAATATCCCTAATAATGCGGTCTTTTAATGACTAAAAACTGGGCTACCAACGCTCAAGTCGACGCAACGTGTCGATGGCATCACGCGATAGCCAATATGTCACACCATGTTTGCATCGATTCACTGGAATTGGATGTTGGTATCTAGGGATAATATTAATCAATGCAATATTCGACGTAGTGAGCCAAGATCACGTTGGTCCACTGCTTTAAGGTTCCAAAGGGGCTTCAAACGAAGTCCGAAATATCTAAAACTTGTCCAAAAATACCTACGGACATTCCTGATAATGAATCAACCTAAACGTTAACATTTAATGAATGTAAAGGTTGCAAAAAAAGATTGCCAATCTTCGTAAGTTAAAATGACACTAAGTCTGAATACTTACTTAAAATATTCTAAGTCTGGGATCCCTTGACAAGCCTAAAGGACTGAATTAAGCTTAGGATTTTGTGGGGTCTTACATTATCTCCCCCTTGGGAACATTCGTCCTTGAATGAGAATACTGAGATGGAGAATACTGAAAGGGTGACTTACTTACTGGACATATACATCTAGAACATAACTATATGACTGATATTACTGGTATTCTAAATTATCATACTGAACATGCATATCTAATGCATGGTTAAAGCTGAACATGATTCATGAATGCATGACTAGGATTACTGATAAACTGACTCTATATACTGAACATGCAATGGGAACTGATACCACGTATGTAACTAAAATTTGAACATAAAATTGATTAACCTTAAGGAAACTATTACCTTAAGCTAAGTTTGGATTAGCGGAGAATAGATGAGGATACTTGATTCACATGTCTGCTTCTACTTCCGAAGTAGCTCCATCAATGACTAATTCCGCCAAAGAACTTTGACTAGAGCAACCTCTTTGTTTCTTAGTCTGTAAATCTGATAGTTAAGGATTTCGACTGGGATCTCTTTATGATAGAGGTTATTCTGAATATCTATGCTCTCAATAGGGACTACGATTGATGGGTCATCTATACATTTCTTTATTAAGGAGACAAGAAGCACTAGATGAATTGAAGATAAATCTGAAGGTAACTCAAGCTCGTAAGCTACCTTTCCGAAATGGATGATAATTTGGTAAGGACCGACATATTAGGGATTGAGTTTCCCTTTCTTTCCAAAATGCTTCACTCCTTTCATAGGAGAGATCTTTAAGTACACATAGTCACCAATCTCAAACTCGAGATCCTTTCTGCACACATCTGCGTACGATTTCTGTCAGCTCTGAGCTATCTTAAGCCTTTCCCTGATCAACTGGACCTTCTCTAAGGTATCAAACACCAAGTCAGGCCCTACTACTACAGCCTCACCCACTCCAAACCAACTAATGGGAGATCTATACCTCCTTCCATAAAGCACCTCAAATGGAGCCATCTGAATATTTGAGTGATAGCTGTTGTTATATGAGAACTCAATCAAAGGAAAGTGGTCATCCCAACTATATTTAAAGTCTATCACACACGCTCGTAGCATATCTTCCAAGGTCTAAATGCTCCTTTTTGGTTGACCATCGTTTGAGGATGAAAGGTTGTACTGAGATGAACTCGAGTACCAAGATCCTTTTGGAATGCTTTCCAAAAATGAGAGGTGAATTGGGTACCTCTATCTGAGATAATGGATAGTGGAACACCGTGCAATTTGATCGCTCCCTGATATAGAGTTTGGCATAATCCTCGGCTAAATAGAAGGTATAAACTGGAAGAAAATGAGCTGATTTGGTCATTCTGTCTATAATGACCCAAACTGAATCATGCTAACGACGAGTACGAGGTAAGCTCTTCATGAAGTCCATGTTCACTTTTTCCTATTTCCAGGTGGGAATACTAAACTCCTGCATGGACCCACTAGGCTTCTGATGCTCAATCTTAACCTACTGACATGTTGAGCACTTAGCCACAAACTCTGCAATGTCTCTTTTCATCCCACTCTACCAATAGATATCCTACAAATTGCAGTACATCTTTGTGGCCCCTAGATGAATAGAGTAACGCGCACCTTGAGCTTCTGCAAGAATTCGATGCCTCAAGTCATCTACACCTGGAATACATAGACAACTCTGACAACGCAAAACACTATCTCCCTCTTGGGAGAAAACCTCAACCTTCTTATTTCTGACTAATTCCTTCAACTGGACTGGACTGGGATACTTATCCTACCTTTTCTTCACTAGAAAATAGGGATAATTTTGAGCTACTCTGCACCCACACACTACCATCTATTGAATCGACTAAGTGAACACCTAGTCGGGCTAGCTGATAAACTTCCTGTGCTAACTTCTTTTTACTGTTCTCAACATGGGCAACACTACCCATAGACATTCTACTGAGAGCGTTAGCCACTACATTGGCCTTGCCTGGATGATACAAAATACTTATGTCATAGTCTTTCAACAACTCTAGCCACCTTCTCTAATGGAGGATGAGGTCTTTCTGAGAGAACACATACTGTAGGCTCTTATGATCAATGAACACATCAACGTGCACACCATAAAAGTTATACCTCCAAATCTTTAAGGCAAAAACTACTGCTGCTAACTCAAGATCATGAGTAGGATAGTTCTTCTCATGGGGCTTACGCTATCTCGAGGCATAGGCTATGACCTTACCACTCTGCATCAGAACATAACCCGATTCGACTCTAGAAGCATCACAGTACACAACAAAACCTCTGAACTATCTGGTAGGGTCAAAACTTGAGTTGTAGTGAGTTGAGTCTTCAACTCCTGAAAACTCTTCTCACAAGGATCTGACAACTGGAACTTGACTTTCTTCTAAGTCAATCTGGGTATAGGGGATGCAATAGACAAAAATCCCTCAAAAAACCATTGGTAATATCCAGCTAAACCCAAGAAACTCATGATATCTAATAGAGAGATGGGCCTGGGCCAGTTTCTCACTACTTTGGTCTTTAGGGGATCAACTTTAATGCCATCATCGAAAATTATATGGCCAAGGAATGCAACTGACTTTAGCCAAAATTCACACTTACTGAATTTGGCAAATAACTGATGGTTTCTGAGAGTTTGCAATACTATTTTGAGATGGTCTGTATGATCGTGTTCACTATGAGAGTAAATAAGAATGTCATCCATGAAGAATATGATGAATATGTCCAAGTACAACTTGAACACACGGTTCATCAAGTCCATGAAAGATGCTGGGGCATTGGTAAAACCAAAGAACATGACTAAAAATTCAAAGTGACCATACTAAGTTCATAAAGCTATTTTTGGGATGTCACTTTCCTTGACTCTGAGTTGATGATAGCCTGATCTGAGGTCTATCTTAGAGAAATAATTGGTACCCTAAAGTTGGTCAAACAAGTCATTGATTCTGGGGAGTGGATACTTTTTCTTGATCGTAACTTTGTTTAACAGATGGTAATCTATGAACATTCTGAGAGAACTATCTTTCTTACACACAAATAACACTGGTGCGCCCCATGGAGACATACTAGGTCTGATGAATGCCTTATCTAAGAGATCCTTTAACTATTCCTTTAATTCTCTGAGTTCTGCTGGAGCCATTCTATATGGTGGGATAGAGATGGGCTGAGTAGCTTAGAGAAGATCAATTCTAAAATCAATTTTTCTTTTGGGAGGAACTCCGGGAAGATCTTCGGGAAACACATTTAGGAATTCACATACTACTGATATTGATCAAGAGTAGGGGTTTCTAAACTAAAGTCCAAGACTCAAATGAGATGGTAGACACATCCCTTAGATATCATCTTTCTAGCCCGAAGGTAAGAAATAAATTGACCCCTAAGTGCTAAAGTACTACCCTTCCACTCTAAGATGGGTTCATTCAGAAACTAAAACTGGAAAACTCTATTTCTGTAGTCAACTGAGGCATAGCAGGAATGAATCCAATCCATGCCGAGAATGATGTTGAAATCAGTCATCTCTAATCAAATAAATCTTCTGAAGTGACTTTTTGAGATATCATAATTGAAAAATTCCTGTATACCCGTCGGGCTATCATAGATTTACCCACTAGGGTAGAAACTGAGAAGGGCTCTATAAGAATTTCAGGATTGACTCCAAAATTAACTGTTATATATGGAGTAACAAATGACAAAGAAGCTCCTAGATCTAGCAAAGAGTAAATATGCAAAAGAAAAACTTGTAACGTACCAGTGACCACATCAGGAGAACTTTCCTAATTCTCTCGGGACTGAAGAGCATAGACTCTATTTGGGCACTTCCCACTGGTGGAACTAGAAGAGGCACCCTGCTAATTTGGGAAACTGGACTGAGCTGGGGGACGGTTATGTTGGCTCTGCAAACCCACCTGAGGAAACTATCTGACTCTGTAGCCTGGCTTTCCACATCTGAAACATACATTACTGCTAGCTCTATAGATACCCTGGTGGTTTTTGTTGCACTTCTGGCAAAGGGGATTGGTTTGGGCACTACTAATACCGCCCTGGGGTTTAGGGCCGGATGCCTTGTCTTGGTTTTCATATATGAATTTTAGCACTGGAGCACTGGCTGAGGAAGGAGTTAAAACAGAGGATTTATGGTAAAACTGAGAACGATTCCTACCCTCTGACTTAGGCTGAGAAAAATTGAAACTACCTATTCTCGCCCTCTTATTTTCCCTCTTTTTCTCTTTATTCTTATCCTTCTCTATGTGCTGAGCATAGAATATGAGTCTAACTATGTCCATCTCCTTAAAAAGAATTGTGGTCCTATATTCCTTGACCATGTTGTTAGACACTCCTGACACAAACTTACTCATCTTTGCTCTGCTACAACATACGGGGCATATTTGGCTAACTGAGTAAACTTTAAAGAATACTCCTGCACGGTCATATTGCCCTGCTTCAGGTTAATAAACTCCAAATCCTTTTCTTTCCTCAATTCTATAGGGAAGAACCTATCCAGAAAAGCAACTACAAACTCCTCTCATTCTATGGACCCTACATCTACGGCCCTCTCTGCCTTTCACTTTTTGAACCCTGAGTAAGCCACATCCTGTAACTGATATGCGGCCAAACTCAGAGCTCTCAATAGCAGTCACCCTCATTATATTGGTAACCTTCTACACCTAATCAAAAAATTCCTGAGGGTCCTAATCTGACTTGGACCCGATAAACCATGGAGGGTTCATTCGAGTGAAGTCCCGAATCTTGGCAACATCAGTATTGGTCACTAGTTTGGTCAGAACCACAGCTGGACATTCATTCTGGGCTGCCACAGAATGAGATAGGATGGTGAAGGATTCTCTAAACTCCTTATGGGAAACATGCTCGCCCAAAGAATCTGGATGAAAGGGCTGAGGGGCTGACTGATCTCCCATTCCTCTTTCCAGAGTCCTCTTTAGAGGCATATTCTATAAATGGAAGAGAAAATAGGATTAAAAAGAGAGTGTAACTAGAACTCATGCTCACTCGCACGACATGAATACTGAAAGAAGGGAAACTTTTCCTAAAACAACTCATAGCCTCTTGTCCATAAGTGTGGCCGCAACACACCCATGCACAAGACTCTACTAGGTGTGTCTTTCAGACTTCCTAGGATACTGTTGAACCTTAGGCTCTGATACCAAGTTTGTAATGCCTCGAGTCTGTAACCTGAATGCTATATGGTGCTCATAATTTGAAGGACCACAAGCTAACCCATAACTGGTACCTGCTGCAATAACTGAGTAATAAATACTGTAATTATGCGAAAATAGGAGAAAATATATACCATAAGTTTCAAATCTATAAATAAATTTAAATGTAGTATAAAAATACAAAAATTGAATATAAGTACTGAAAAACTGAACAACTGTCTGAATATACTATAGTCTAAAAAATCCTCTAATTGTCTGAACTATGGAGTTGATGGGATAAGTCCCCAACTAACTCCATCTACTAAAATAAAATTGAACTACTGTAATAATAAGTATGTCCTCAAACTATGAGGACTCACCACTACTCTGAATGCTGAGAATCTAAACTGCTAAGGGTGCTCTGGGGCCCGTGCATATGAACCTATGACATAAGACATCATAGTGCAAAGAAAAGCATACGTCAGTACTTTAAATATACTGGTATGCTTAGTAAAGTAGGAGGAAATGCATGGGTTCATGTGCATGAACAATAATAACTGAATAACATGAGTATGACTGAGTAAGAGTACATGCATGAACACATAAACTGTAACTGAGATCGTGCTAACACTGAGTACTGAATCGGAATACTGATATCCAATATCAGGGTTTACGAATACTGTATTACTAATTATTTAAATGACTATATCTGATAGCTCTGAGTACTTTGGAACCATATTGAGTTCCACACTGAGCTGAGTGACCTTGTCTGATAGTCCTGAATCTGTAGAACTGAACTGCGTTCTATACTGAGACTGAGACTTGAATTGAGACTGTGGGAGGTAATCATCTAATCGGCATTCCTCTTTTCTAACTGATTTAGGGTCCAACCTATAACCCCAGTTGGAAGGGTATCAGTACCATGCCATAGGTAAGGACAAGCTGTGAGTTAACCCTCTCTAACAAAAAGTTTTTTCATCAACCCTCGCTGGCAGGATAACTCGGATGAGAAGTATCAACCCTCATAATTTCTGGTAGGAAGATACCTCAAACTATGCTAGCAACATACTTCTATAATGCAAGGATTGCTACTAAGGGTCAAACCCTCAGCTGACAAGAATTCCCCCATCCTTAGGTTAACTCGGTGCTGAATCCTACTCCCAACTTAATAGACACTGAACTTATTTCTAGTCTGTACTAGGCTGGACTGAACAGTTACTGAGATTACTATTTAGCTAAACTAAATTGAGTTCACTGAGTTCCATTAATTGACAGAATACTACTGGATTATATTAACTGATAGAGTTTACTGAGGTCTGAACTGAATACTGAATTGATTGAATTACTACTGAATCTACTGAGTTTTCCTGAGTTCTGAAACTGACTGAGAGTACTACTGATCGTGTCATGACTGGTACTGTTCTATGACTGACCATGGCTCTAGGTAATCAGCTAAATTATCGGGTACAAGTACCCTCAGGACTCAATAGCATAAATTAAGAGACATGGCATAACATAAAACATGTAAACTATGACTTGACCATCATTCATACATTGGGGCATTTTGACAAACACCTGCATGATATAACTTGCACATAAGCTACCTGCATGATATAACTTTCACATAACATAACTTGACATGATTTTATTCTCTTAATAGTTCACATGGATAATTTATCAAGCACATGGTGAGCATAGAATATGCATATAGTATTTGAACAATAAATGAGCATCATAATTCATCTCTAATTTTCACAAGTCAAGGGTTTGTCATGGATTTACATGAATCTACACACATAATGATCAATTTCATATGAGATACATATATATAATCATCAATTAGGAACTTAATCCAAATAACAATCATGGATACACTTTAATTCCAACCATGGAAATCATAAAATCAATTACTTGAAGTTTAAAAGAAATTCTTGGACTCCAAGGGTGGAAGGAACCCTTGTATGAACACTTCATATACCTGTTTTGAAGAATTTCTGAAAGTTTATGGTTGAACCTTGATATCTTGATTTGAAATTTAAGCACCTAGGGTTTTTTTCTTCAGCTAATTAGAGAGTAAACGAGTATATTTGCTCTCTAAAAGGCTTAATTTTGTATTTTGGAGGCTGAAGGACATGGGAAAAAAGACCTAAATACCCCAAAAATGTGGTCTTTTAATGACTGAAACTGGGCTACTAACGCATAGGTCGACGCAGCGCGTCGATGGCATTGATGCGATAGCCAACGTGTCGCACCATATTGGCGTCGATTCACTAAAATTGGATGCTGGTAGCTGGAGAAAATATTAATAAATGTGATAGTCAATGCGGCGTGCCAAGATCACATTGATCCACTGCTTTAAGGTTCCAAAGGGACTTCAAACAAAGTCCAAAAAATCTAAAACTTATACGAAAACACCTACGGACATTCCTGATCATGAATCAACCTAAACATCAACATTTAATAAACATAAATGTCGTAAAATAAGATTTCCAACCTTCATAAGTTAGAATGATACTAAGTTAGAGTACTTAGGTAAAATATCCTAAGTCTGAGACCCCCTGACAAGCCTAAAGGACTGAATTAAGCTTAGGATTTTGTAGGGTCTTACACATTATACCTTTAGTCTTTGAATGATGAGTTCAAATATTCACTTTTCAAGTATAACAAACTACTTGATTACATACTTTTATTTGACCAATAATTTATCTGTTCATATTTCTTTGACAGATTTGTATTCAAGATCCTTGATACTATTTATAATATTGAGTGCTATCAAATATATCATCGATGGTTGTTTGATATTGGTTCTAATAAGACATAACTTATGAAGATCTCTTCATATTCATTACTATTTAGGTACCTGAATCTTTACCAAAGTTTTATGAAGTGTTATGTTAGTGTTCTTTCAAAGAACTTGCCTTATTATCATGACCATCTCGATCATTTTCACCTTTCCTCCTTCATGAAGTTTTACCTTTGGAACCGATTAGTCTATCATACTTCTGGCGTGTCATAGACCTATCTTTTTACAGACTTTTCACCGAAGAATTTATAGTTGAATTATCATATAGAGTCAGCAAGCACATCTGACAATTAATTTATAATATTTTTCAAATAAATTATCAATTGAACTTCAAGCTTACATATATATTTTTGTATGAAGATCAAGATAATTCACTTCATACATAATTTTCAACCGTTAGTCAACTCTCCCCCTAATGTTAGAAAATCTAACATTTACCCCAATCTTATCTTGGGATCCATCTTTGTGCATTGTGGTGGAGCAATTAAATCATATACCACACAGTCAAATTTTTAGATGAAAAATTATTTGGTTCCTAACCCTGAACCAATAGTGAAAAGGGGAGCCTTGTTAGCTTGATGGGTGTCAATGTTGCTATATTTTAAATGGCACATCTTATACCAAAATTCTTTTGGGAAATTTATTCTCATAATCAATGATTTAGCTAGAATTGGAGGCATATAATTTCTACTAAATCAACCTGCATTATTAGCATAATTTATAGTTTGAAATTGTGCTCTTACTTTTATAATTCAAGCAAACAACTTTGCAAAAATTAAATTGCAATTTAATAGAAAAGCACATGTGACCATATCATAGATAAATCTATTAAACTATATAATAGTAATCGGTCCACATGGCAGGCGAATAGGCCCATATTCACCTTTTTGTATGTTTCAAAAATTTAGGAAATACTATCCCAACCTTAGCTAGTACAATGATCAATCCATTGTGAGAACAAGCAAAATAAGAGAATTCGTGAAGAACTTTTTATTCCTTCAATATATAACCACATAAATTTTCAATTATTTTTGCATCATATTTGAATCAAAATGGTCAACCGTCATGCTAACTGATATTTATTTCAGTATATTTTTAATTTACTACTGCATGTGATTCTGTCATCATGCTCATATTTATATATTATAAATAAGAGAAAAAGCGTGGATAACCTTTTACGTAAATATTTCTAACCCGTGCAGATTGAAGTTATATGAAGATATAACATCTTTTCATTATTTATAGTCTCAATATAATTTATTTTTAGCAATGTCGTTAAAACTTAATAAGTTTTTTTGAGACTTACTACAATTCCAATATTATGAACAATTTCATTCCTCCAGATAGTAAAACTTAAGCTCTTTTGGAGCTCTCAATTAATTTTATGTACTACACATATTTCACACACCATTCATATGGTGAACATCTCCTTCAAGGAGAAATTCATATAAATACGATCATAATCTTAAAACATTATATAGGCAAGACTCGTTTCTTGATTTTACCCTTAGTTAATCTATGATAAACATATCAAAATATTTATGGAATACTACAAGTACACGACCAATGATCATTTATGTCAAAATAATTTTTTTTTATTTTTCTTAAACCTTCCGTAGAGGTGAGATATGACATTTATCCAACCATGCATGAGCATGTCTTTATTCATGATTTTTATCTCATCTTAACACATTTATTTTAAGAATGGTCGAGCATTAACGATGCTTATCACAAATCTTATTCTCTTCAAGAAATAAATTATAATCATATGCACATATTTCATAACTTTTCATTAGAAGCTTATTCTCATGCCATAAAATCTATTATATTTACATGACAGGCCTCAACATCACTTTGAAAGGTCAAGTGCGTCATCACTTTATATTTCTTTATTTTGATGGAGGATTTATAAAACTTATACCAAATTAGGTTGCACGAAAATCACGTGCACAATGACCTTTCATATCATGCCCATTAGTGATAAAAGCTACCTTCATCTGTTAAAGGATCATTTGAGTACTCATAATGTTCTTCCAAAAATGTAGCCTTATAATTCTTTAATATATATGTTGTGTAATACTCAATGTGCACATCTTTGAGATGGAAATATTGTTCATGCCAACTTATGAACTTATTTGTACTAGTAAACTCCAAGTTTACCATGACATATGAGTTTTACTTAGTAAATTTCAGATTTAATAGCACATGAATAATTTTTCCAGTTTGCTATTTTGGAGTGTATTTCATAATATTTATATTCAATTATTATACCTCTTATAGAGGTGTTACTCCTATCACTTTCACCCCAGGAAATGGATTAGTAGTTTTAACATTCAAAATTCTCATTCCCCTGGAATAAAATACAATGATGTCTTAAGACTAGCAAATTATGATAGCTTAAAATTTCTTTCAAGACATTTCTCCTTCATGAGCAAACCGAGGCCTACATATTATGTAACAAAAAATTTTGCCTTTGTTACACCTATATTCATATTCGTAAATTCAATCACATGTCTTCTTTCAGACATATTATGCATTGCGATCATATTCACTTCAGGAAATGAAATATATTCAATTGAAAATATTTCATGACTTTCACCAAAATTTTGGCTTAGTCATCGTAATGGTGTATTGAGATTCAAATTTAACATCTTATCCATATAAAGGCGTCTTAGGCCAAAAATCAATAGGACTTAAATCCAATATCTTATCATCATGGTGCATCAGGACTCTTAACCCAATATCTTACCCTCTTAATGGCATGAGATTTAAATCCATTATCACATCCTCGGCCAATAACATATTAGGCCAAAGTATAATAAACTCAAACTTGAGCCTATAACAATATCACCACTTTGTGATTGTCAATATTCTCTTCAAACATAATTTGAAGAACATGAGTTAATAATATACTTATCTTATCATAAATAGTAGAAACGTGAAATTCAAGTCGTGATGATCGCATAGTGCTTGCGGTCATGCCTTCTCTACCTTTCGATCCAATTTTCTTTTCTTATCCTTTAAATTTTGAAACGGTGGAGTCTCATGCTGATCATGTGTTATAAAATTATGACAAAATATCAATATCAAACTTAAAGAAATGAGAGAACTAGAGAATTGTAGTAGTACTTTTGTTACTACTTAGATATATCCATAAAATATACAAAGGGTGGCTATTTATAGACCACCAACTTTAGTTCTCAAGGTTTCTAAGCTTGACATCAAGTTGGCAAGTTGACAATTTGGCCAATTATTTAGGTACTCAAATCCAAATTGAACAAGTAACTTTGGTCTTCAAATTCAACTTGACTACCAACTATTATCTCTAATAAATATTATTTCACATATATGCATGTCACATGCATCCACATTATATAAAGATACCTCAATTTATATGTGTCCAAAGGATTGTGGAATCTTATACAACTCATGTCTTTCATGAAATAAGTATGTCTCATTCATAGTAAAAAAATATCCCCATATTATCCATCTAAAAGTGAGTAGCGTAATGAGTAAAATGGATAAAGAGACCAATTTATAAAAGAAAAAAATTGACATTAATTTTTTTTGAGGTGTGGGCGATCGGATTAGAGGGTAGGGTGGGTGGGAAGGTGAGAAAGTAATTTTGAATTTTTTTTAAAGAATAATTTTTAAAATTTTATTTTTTTTGCATCGGGTAAGAGGGAGGACAGGGGGAGTTGAGGGGTGGGATGCTAAAAGGAATTGTTTTTTTCTAAAAATATAAATAATTATTTTTACAATTTTAGGGGTGGTGGGATGGGGGTTTTGATTTAAAAAGTTATTTTTAAGAAATGACATATTTTGAAAAAAATTATAAAAATAAATTTTGAAAATATTTATTTTCTGGGGGTGGGGTGGGGGTGGGGTTTGGGGGTTGGGGTTTGGGATAGGGAGTGGGGTGGACAAGAAAAATTAATTTTCTAAAAGAAATAAATTAAAAATATTTAAATTTTTAGGGGGTTGAGATTGGGGAAAGGGAGAGGGGATCTACCCTTAAGAGAGAAGTGAAATTTGGAAGTTATTAGAACAAGTAGGCTGATAGGGGGTATAAAAATTTAATTTTTTTTTAAAAATAAACTTAAAAAGTTTAATTTTTCTTTGGGAGGATGTGTTGGTGTAATAAAATTGTCCTTTGAAGATTGAGGCTTTAGGAGTTTTTAACATGATTCCTACTATAATATGATATTTATTTTTACTAATATTATTCATTGGGTAAACTCATATTTACCCGTTATAAATATTGGTTGAGTTGGATATTTTATCTATTTTTGTTTTAAACATTTTCAATTGTCTCGTATTCGACTCAACCTACTCGTTTGCTACCCATATATACACACCTTAATCCAAATAGTGTATATAGCTAATGCAACATTAGCTATAAGTTTATCAAACAAGATATTAATATGTAAGACCACTCAAAATTTTAACAATTTTATTTTTGATCGTCGCGTATGCGTAATGTCAATTTTTGACTTGAATTATGTTTAGGGTGTTAAAAAGGGTCTTTTGGAAAAGTTTCAGAATTTTTGAAAGTAGATTGGGGTTATTTTGGAACCTCGAGGTAGTGAGGGTCTGTAATATTAGTGTGTCATGGAGGACAACCTTCGTGATAGCAGTGTGGCATAGAGGCTAGGCTCCACGATATTGGGTGCCATGCTATTGTGTTAAAAACACTTATTTTTTATTTTTTTCACTTAGGATGAGGGGCTTTTGGTCTTTTTACCCTTATACGACCTTTAAACATAAAATAACCCCATTCTCTTCAGTTTTCAAAGATCAAATCATTCTCTTTCTCTCTCAAACACAAAACTAAAGAATATTCAAGGGTTTAACAGTAAATTCATCATCCAGGCTCGAAACACTGAATTTACTTTAATTTCTTGTGTATTTCAGGCATGTATCTCCTTCCCTAACTTTAATTTTACATTGTGGAATTTATTTACTCATTATCCATGTGGTTAGAATTGATGAGTTTGAAATCAGGTTGAGAGGTTTTGATTGGTATCACTTGAATTACTTTTTTTCATGTTTTAAATTGATGATTAGTGCTTTATGATTTTTGGACTGATTGGTGCATTGTTATGAGAATTGGAATGGAGAACATGGGTTTTCCCAAACTGATAACTTCTTAGCTTGGTAATGACATTAATCTCAACCCATTTTGTAAATTTAGTTTTTGAACTGATTGCATTGCATTAATGGATAATTGGTTAAAACAGATTTGAAATGTCCTCGGTGGCCATGGTTTGGATTTTAAAATAAAACTTAGGAGTCTAATGTTTCATGGATTGGTTTTGCATGATTATATAAGCTTGCAAGCATAATTAGTATGACCATACCATGTGGTAAATTCCTTAATATAAGACTCTTAGGTTAATGGTTGGGTTTATGTGCAAATTATTTTAAATTGGGCTTAAAGAAAATTATGTAGCTCACCGTGAAGTTGTAATTTCAGGGGGACTAACACAGAAAACCATATTTGTTGGCATGGGGTTTATATAACCATATGCTTGGT
This sequence comes from Capsicum annuum, assembly GCF_002878395.1. NCBI lineage: Eukaryota > Viridiplantae > Streptophyta > Magnoliopsida > Solanales > Solanaceae > Capsicum > Capsicum annuum. Next base: position 188,284,551 of record NC_061113.1, read on the forward strand.
TCACATATTACATTTTTAGGTGTCTAAAGCATTGGTGTCTTTATCCCTTCCTTTGGATTCCTTGGTTCGTGAGGCTAACATGTACTAGGCCCTTTCAGTAGGGAGAGATGAACCCATATAGCTCATGGGTGCCATTATGATAGAGCGAGCTACACAATTCAAGGTAATGATTTAAACTCGTATGTCCATAACCCTTTACCCTATCTCGGCATCATCTATATGTATATATGAATATGTACATATGGTTTTGATTGATTTTGGACATGACATTACTTTATCACTTTCCTTGAGTTACATGATAGTGCTTATCCTACCGACCATCCCTGGACACGACATATTTCATGATGTAGGGTCTACAGGGTGTTATGTTGCTCCGGTACAGTGTTAGGTGGTTCGGTATATTTGTGGAGTTGTTGTGAAGTAATGAGCCTCTATCTTTATAAAGGCCCGATCATTTTATCTATTCCCATTATTTCTTAGCATATCATTTTGGATTCTTTTTATCAAGGTCGGGGGCATGTCCTAACCTATTTGGCATTTTTAGTTTTAGAGGCTTTTTTGGGCAAGTGTGGGTTGGATGTCGGTTTTGATTCATAGAGTTTACATTTGATTATCTATCCTTATTATTACTATTTGGTTGGCTTCCATTGTATTCTTTTATTTTGTTCTGGATGTTAGGCTAAGGGGGTAGTCTCCATCTCACGGTGGGATTGAGATACCTATTACGACTAGGCCCTAGTTTTGGTGGTGACAAGCTTAGTATCAGAACATGGTTTATGGTCATTGGGTATCCACAAGTTTGTATCGAGTCAACTTTTTTTTTCTGGGTATGTAGTGCCACAATTATAAGGGGGAGACTACAAGGTATTTAGGAACCTTTCTTGTGTTCTATTTTGGACTAAGTTTAGTTATATGAAACTTCTCTAACTCCTGGCTTACTCACATTTTAGATCATGCCTCCCCAAAGATCTGACGGTTGTAGAAAATTTATTGGACCCTTTGTCCTACTGAAGGAAAATATGGAGGGGACTCATCCTGTTTATGAAGTATAGACCCAATCTAGGGTCCCTGCTCCTGACTGTTCTGCCCCACGTGGAATTCCACTGGTATCTACTAGTCCTCCCTAGACTTCTCAGGCTGGTTATACTTATGATCGCCGCCTCAAGTAAATATCTCTAGTGCAGAGTTCTATCAGTCTATTCATATGCTTACTTAGTTGGTGGCATCGTAGTCTTATTAGTCTGATCATGTTAGTTATATTTCTTGCTCATCTGAGGTCACTCGGATTGGACAGTTTATGAGGTTGAATCCCCCAACCTTTACGGTCTCTAAGGTTGAAGAGGATCCTCAGGGGTTTATTAATGAGATAGAAAAGATTTTTAGGGTAGTGCATGCTATTGATTCTGAAGGTGTAGAGTTTGTTGCTTATCAGTTGAAAGATGTGGCTTATCAGTGCTATAAGGAGTGGGAAGTGATGAGGGGTGATAATTCTAAACTAGCATTATGGGATGAATTTTTGAGTGCCTTTCTTTATCACTTCTTTCCTCCGGAGTTGAAAAGCTAAGGCTAAAGAGTTCATGAATTTGAAGGAGGGTAAGATGAGTGTGAAGGTGTATGCTCTAAAATTTCAGCAGTTGTCCCGTTATAGCCTGGAGTTAGTGGCTAACATGAGGTCCAAATCTATCTCATGATTTGGTATGGGAGTGTAAGGCTGTGATGTTGAATAATGATATGGACATCTTCAGGCTGGTGGTTTATATACAGCAGGTAGAGAATGAGAAAAAAAACAAGTGGAGTGAGAGAGAGGTAGAACAAGAAGTTTAGAGATTCAGAGCAGGGTGTAGGTCCGCAGAGCAGTTGGAGAGATGGTAAATAGTGGACTAAGAAGAAGAATTGGGTAAATTCTTATTCGATGGATTTAGACTAGCAATGGTCCTAAGGAACAGGGTGCCTAGTCTCAAGTTAGTAGAGCTCAGTCAGCCCCACTTTATTCCCCTTGTCATTTTTGTGAACAGCTTTATCGTGGATATTATGTGGAGGAAAGGAACATGTGTTTCAATTGTGGTTATCCTATTTATCTGCTGAGAAATTATCTAATAGCCAAAGTTATCGTTGGAGCTAATAAGGTTTTGGTCGTCACTTCTTCAGCTCCAGCACCTAAGGGCACCACTTTGGGTACCAACACTGGCCGGAATTTCCTTTATGTACCTGTTACTCATTAGTAATATGAGGTATCCCTGATGTTATTACCGGTATGTTATAGCTCTTCTCTTATGATGTTTATTGTTTGTTTGACCCGGGTTCTACACATTCTTAGGTGACCTCGTATGTGGCTGTGCACTTTGGTTTTAATCCTGAGAATATTTTTGACCTTTTTTCTATTTCTATTCTAATGGGTGATTCTATTGTTGCTATAAAGATCTATAGGGGTTATGGTGGTGTCCATCTTTCATAGGAAGACATTGGTGGATTTGATAAAATTTGATATAGTGGATTTTGATGTAATCTTGGAGATGGATTAGCTTTATTCGTTCTATGCTTCTCTAGATTATAGGACCCGAAAGGTCAGTTTCCAATTTCCTAATAAACCTGTGATTTAATGGATGGGGAGTTACTTAGTACCCTAAGGAAGGTTTATTTCTTATCTTAGAGCTTGGAAGTTAATTTCCAAAGGGTATCTGTATCATCTAGTTCAGATTAAAGAATCTAATCCTGAAAGTCCTTCTTAATAATTTATCCCTGTGGTTAGTGAATTTCCTGAAGGTTTTTCCAATGATATTCCTAGGATTCCTCCTAATACAAAAAGAGATTTTGGGATTGATATTAAACTGGATATCCTTCTTATTTCTATCCCTTCTTATAGGATAGCTCTTGCTGAATTGAACGAGCTAAAAGAGCAGTTGAAGGATCTTATTGATAAGGGCTTTATTTGTCCTAGTATTTCTCTGTGGGGTGCTCCTGTACTTTTCGTACAAAAGAAAAATAGGTCTTTTCAGATGTGTATAGAGTATTGTCAGCTGAATAAGGTGACAGTGTAAAATAAGTACCCTCTTCCTAGAATTGATGATTTTTTTTATTAGCTTCAGGGTTCTAGGTGTTTCTCTAAGATTGATCTCCATTAGGGCTATCACCAGTTGAAAATTAGTGAGATTGATATTTCTAAGATTGCTTTCCAAACCTGGTATGGCCATTATGAGTTTTTGGTTATGTCATTTGGATTGACTAATGCCCCAAACTATTTTTATGGATCATATGAATTAGGTATTTAGGTTGTTTCTAGATTTGTTTGTTATAGTCTTTATTGATGACATCTTAGTGTACTCGACGAGTGAGGAAGATCATGTCAATCACCTTCGAATTATGTTACAGACCCTTAAGGACCAGAAATTATATGCAGAGTTTTCTTAATGTGAATTTTGGCTAAGAGTTGTGAATTTTTTTGGGTATGTTGTTTTTAGTGAGAGGATCAAAGAGGATCCATAGAAAGTTGAGGCAGTTAAAAAATGGCCTAGAACCATGAATCCAACGACATTAGAAGCTTCTTGTGCTTGGTTGGGTATTACAGGAGGTCTTTGGAGAATTTCTCATCTATTGTTGCACTATTGACAAAGTTGACTTAGAAAAAGGTTAAGTTTGTATGGTCCGATTCTTGTGAAGGTAGTTTTAAGAAGTTGAAGGATAAGTTGTCTCATGCACCTGTTTTAACCCATCCGAGGGTATTGATGGATTTATGGTGTATTGTGATGCATCCCATATGGGAATGGGTTGTTCTGATGTAGTATGGTAAAGTTGTAGCTTATACTTCCAGGCAGCTTAAATTTCATGAGAGAAATTACATGACTCACGGTCTAGAGTTGGCGGTGGTGGCCTTTGCTTTGAAAATTTGGTGCTATTATTTTTATGGGGTGCATGTAAAGATCTATTCAGATCATAAGAGCTTGCAGTATGTGTTTATGCAGAAGGAATTAAATCTTAGGAAGAGGTGGTGGCTCGATCTACTTAAGGATTACGACATAAGTTTGCACTATCATCCAGGTAAAGCTAATATTGTTGTTGATGCTCTTAGCAGGTTGTCCATAGGGAGTCTGTCTCATGTGGATGAGAAGATAAGAGGATTGGTGAAGTATATTCACAGATTGGCTAATTTTGGAGTTCGTCTCTTGGACTTTGAGGATGGAGGAGTGATTGTTCAAGAAATGGTTAAATTATCTCTTAGTGCTGAGGTGAAGGAGAAATAGGCTTTGGATCCCATACTTATACAAATTAAGGATGAGTGGGTCAGCAAAAGGTTATGGTTTTGAAGATTGGGGGATATAGAATTTGGAGGTATCAAAGAAGGTTATTTGTTCCTTATGTTGATGGGTAGTGGGAAAGGATTTTGATTGAGGCTTATAAGTCTAGATATAAAGTTCATCCGAGTTCGAGTAAGATGTATCATGACTTAAGGAAATTTATGGGTAGAATAATATAAAGCGAGATGTGGCGAATTTTGTTTCTAAGTGTATGGTATGTCAGCAAGCTAAGGTTGAACATTTAAGGGCTGGTGTCATATATCAAGATATAGAGTTGCCCATATGGAAGTGGGAGATGATCAATATGAATTTTACTATAGGTCGTCTGCGGTCTCGCAATCAGTATGATTCCATTTGGGTTATTGTGGATAGGATAAGTAAGTCTGCCCACTTTTTGCCCATGAGGACTATCTACTCAGGAGAGGATTATGCTAAGTTGTTCATTTAGGAGATTGTTAAGCTGCATGGTGCACTGGTGTCTATCATTTCAGACTACGATACATATTTTTTCCTCTCTTTTGGTATTTGTTTCAGAAAGGGTTGGGTACTCTGGTGAATGTTAGCACCGTTTTCCACCCTCAAACAGATAGGTAAGCAGAACAGACTATTCCGACTTTAGAGGATATTCTAAGGACCTATGTGAGTGATTTTAAAGGTAGTTGGGTTGACCATTTGCCTCTTATTTAGTTTGCTTACAGTAATAGTTATCATTTTAGCATTCAGATGGCTCTATTTGAGGCTTTTTATGGTAGGAGATATAGGTCTTTTATTGGCTATTTTATGGAAGATGATACTGGATTTTTTGTTCCTAATTTGGTTTACCAAACCATGGATAAGTTAAAGGTAATTAGTGAAAGACTTCATACTACTCCAAGTCACCAAAAGTCTTATACGGATGTGAGGCAAAAGGAGTTGGAGTTTGAATAAGTGATTGGGTATTCTTGTAGGTTTCTCCTATGAAGGGAGTCATGAGGTTTGGGAAAAAGGGGAAGATAAGCCCCCATTACATTGGTCTGAAATAAATTATGAGGAAAATTGGGAATGTCGCTTATGAGTTAGATTTGTCTGTGAGCTTGTGTTCGATTCATCCCATTTTCCATGTGTATATACTGAAAAAGTGTATGGGTGGTTCTTCTTTGATAGTGCTTGTTGAGGATATGGGTGTTTCAGATTCATTGTCTTATGAGAAAGTCCCTGTGGATATATTGGATACATAAGTTTGTAGAGTAAGGACAAAGGATATAGCTTTAGTGAAAGTCTTTTGGTGAAACCAAAAGGTGGAAGAAGCTACATTAGAAGTTGAGGAAGATATGAAGGCCAAGTACCCATTCTTGTTCCCCGGGTTGAATGAAAGTGCTTAAGGTATGAGTTTCATTTCCATCTAGTCGCATTCCAAATTTGTCATTTGATTTAGATGTATTCTTGCCAATGTTGTTCTAAAATATAACCTAACTCCTCATTCAGGGACAAATGAACCTAAAGGGGGGAGGGGGTAATATAAGGCCCCTCAAAATTTCAGCGATTTTATTCTTAACCCTCCTGCATGCGTAATGTTAATTTTTTACTTGAGTTATGTTTAGGAATGTTAAAAGGGGTGTTTTGGGAAAGTTTTAGAATTTTCAAAATGGATTCGGGGTCATTTTGGGACCACGAGGCAATGAGAATCCGCGATATTGGCATGTCACGAAAGATAACCTCTGCAATAGTAGTGCGTTATTGGCGTTCCATGGTGTTGTGTTAAAATGCCAAGTTTTTTGTTTTTTTTTCACTTGGGGTGAGGAATTTTGGTGTTTTTACCCCTTTTCTATCTTTAAAAACAAAATAACCCCATTCCCTTCAGTATTCAAAGATCAAATCATTCTCTTTCTGTCTCAAACTCAAAACCCAAGAATATTCAAGGATTTTACAGTGAAATCATCATTCGGGCTCCAAACTTTGAATTCACTTCAACTTTTTGTGCATTTCAGTTATCTCATTCCCTAACTTTAATTTTACATTGTTTCATTTAGTTACTCATTATCCAGGTGGTTTGAATTGATGGTTTTGAAATTGGGTTGAGGGGTTTTGATTGGAATCACTTGAATTACTTTTTCCATGTTATAAATTGATGATTTATGCTTTAAATTTATGATTTTTGGACTGATTGGGTGCATTGTTATCGGAATTGAAATGGGGAACATGGCTGAACGAACCAAACTAGGGCCTAGTTGTCTCGGGCATCTCAAGTCCAACCAGGACCAGAGACCACCCCCATTACCCAACTGTAACCTCCCTACACCCTATGTCGGATGAATTTCGAATATATAATAAGATAAAACAATAATATTTCAAAGACATTAAACAAAGTCTATAATCATAATCGAACGACCTTAATCAAATACCCAACCAGTGCCAACCCCGATGCCAATACCAATACCAAGGTTGACACCAATACCGACACCGCCAATGCCCATAGTTTTCTGACAAAGCCTCTATCTAGAATCAATAACATCCAATCGGGACATGCCTCCGTCCATATCCAAAACCAAACCAAAGAAATAACAAAAACAAAAGAAGTCCATAGCATGAAATAGAGCCTTCCAGAGTATGGAAGCTCACCACTTTAGTCTGACTCAAAGTTGTCCCTGAATCTAAGTCACTGAGTAGAAGGAATGGTAGTATGGTCGATTTTAGCATCGCGTGGGGATACAATGCCCAAAGATGGTTAGCAGAGTGAATGCTAGCATGTATTCAAGGATAAATATAAAATGATGCCATTATTCAAAACAAAATCAAATTACCATATGCAATAACACATATACATATATATCGTGCCGGGATAGGGAATCGGGTTTAGCATGCATTTAAAAACTTAACCTGGGTTGAGTAGCTTGACCTTCCTAAGACTACCCACAAGCTATATGGGTTCAGCTCACCCTGCTTAAAGGGACGGAGTGCATGTTAGATGCACGACAGGAGAAAATAACCTGAGATGACTAGTACATCTCTATAATATAAAGTATGACATCATGCACACTTTCACCAAGACCACCCTTACATTGTCAAACGTGATTTTCTAGTGTCGGCCTCCCCAGGACCCCCACCTTCTACAACTTTGCTACTCGACCCTCTTTAAGCCCATATTAAAATCATTTACACATTCCAACCATTTACAAAAAAGTCTTTCATTTAGGCATTCACCATTTGTATCGTCATACCGAAATTAGAGCTTGAAAGTCCATCCTTTTATACCATACCAAAACTATTAAACCAAGTTGACTCCCAAGTTTTCAATTAAACCAAAACCATGTCCATCAAGGCCTTTCAAAACCATATAAAACCAACCAAACCAATTTAAGTTCCATTACCATTTATGCAATGCAAGGATATCAAGAGTAGTCAGACAATGTGATAAAATCATTCTTATTGGCATTTTAAAATCCATATACCATTAATATGCATCCCACAATGTCAAAATCATATTAAAAGCAAGAAAGAGAAATCATTACACCATGAGAATCATTATTCAACCATGAACATCCAAAACCCCCAACCATTATTTCAAACCACAACAATATCATGAAATCCATACATTAAAACCCATTCTCTTTGTAAAATAACAATGAGGAAGGAGTAAAATTTCATAGACACTAAGGAAGATGAAGATAAACTACCCTTGAAAGCCTTAATTGATTATATTGAAGAAACCCTAGCCCTTTTTTTGAGAGAGAGTTTCAGAGAGATTTTAAGAGTGTTTGATTGAGAAAAATAGGTTAATGAAGCCTCCAAAGATGTTTTATGTCGTGATATCAAAGGGATTTACAAAGGGGAAATGTCCAGAATGGCCCCAACAAACTGTAAAATAATCGCAGGTGGTTACGAGTCGACCCTTTGACTCATAACCATAACATATGATTCATACCATGGAGTTTTCACTAAGACAGTGAGTTGGACACCCATATACTATCTATCATATAACTCCCTAACACCCACTCATGACTAAACCATACGACTGGTATGGTCCAGTCGTACCCAAGATAGAAACCAAAGGGATTGGACACTAGACAACATATGACTCACCCTTACCACTCGTACCTTATCCTCACGGCTCATAGTGAGCGACTCATACTCAGAGCCAAGTCAAGTCAATAAGTTACTGATTTGATTAAGGGACCAAATAAATGAACCATCACCACCCCTAACGACTTGTACCCACCAAACCGTAACCACAATAGAAACCCAACCACCCTTCACTGATCTCCTAACGACTAAGGTCCCTTGACCCGTAACCACACCATACGACTCATATGGTGAGTCATTATAAGGACAGTGAGCTCAAAGCTCAGGAATTTTCCAAGGGTCAAAACCCATGGTGTTTCAATTCTCCCCCACTTGGATCATTCATCCTCGAATGATGGGACAAGGTAGTGACTAGAACGATTAAATCCCTAAACACCCATATGCTTACCTTTAAGACAGAAACTAAATTACCAAGAAAACCACAATCCACTCTTACCTTTAACTAAGTTAGAAAAATAAAGATGTTAAGAATAACACATACCTTACACACGAATTTTCGGAGAAGAAAACAAGAATGGATACTTGGACTTCATGTCATCTTCAGCTTCCCAAGTAGCCTCTTTGACCTTGTGGTTCCTCTATAGAACCTTTACCAAAGCTATATCTTTGGTCCGCAACCGACGAACCTATTGATCCAAGATTTCAATAGGGACCTCCTTATAAGATAGAGAATTTAAAATACCAATATCCTTGATAGGTACAATCTACGACGTATCACTCACACACTTCCTCAATATAAAAACATGGAATAGTAGGTGAGTGGAGCTCAAACTAGAAGGAAACTATAACTCATACTCAAAATTTCCAACTCTTCTCAAAACCAAGTACGGACCAACATATCAGGGACTAAGCTTTTACTTTCTCCCAAACCGCATCACTCCCTTTATGGGAGACACCTTCAAGAACACCCTATCCCTAAAATCAAACTCTAACTTCCTATGCCTCACATTTGCAAAGGACTTTTGGATACTTTGGGCATCTTTAAGCCTATCTCAAATCACCTTCACCTTCTCCATAGCTTGGTGAACCAAATCTAGACCAAATATCTCCGCCTCATCAACCTCAAACCACCCAATAGGGGACCTATAATTACTACCATACAAGGCCTTAAATGGAGTCATACCATTGCTAGAGTGATAGCTATTTTTATATGCAAACTCTATAAGAGGAAAATGCTCAGCCCAACTACCACTATAGTCAATCACACAATCTTTAAGCATATTTTCCAACATCTGAATAGCATTTTTTTCTTCCCCATCCGACTGCGGGTGGAAAGCCGTACTAAGACTAACTATGGTCCCTAAAACTTTCTTAAATGACCACTAAAAGTGAGATAAAAACAAAGTACCATGATTTGAAATGATAAAAATAGGTACCCATGAAACTTAACAATATCTTGGAGATATGACCTTGCATAATCCTTAGTCAAGAATTTAGTCCTTACTGTTAAAAAGTGACTAGACTTTTTCATCCTATCCATGATGACCCAAAATAAATCATACTAATTTCGAGATTGATGTTGGGTGTATTTATGCACTCTAGTGTTACTATTCTAGCTTATAAAGCCTTGTTTGAAGAATAATTCATGTGTTTTATGTGTTTATATGATATAAATAAGCATATAAGGGAACAAGTGTGTGATTACAATGTTCAATGTGTTTTCCAAATAATTTTGTACTTAATTGAGTCATTTTGAGTTCAACCCGGAAAACTAGTTTTACTAGCTTGAGCTAGGTGTGTGTCTAGTTGGCTTCATTGGATTCTACTATGTTTAATTTGTTCCAAATAGTATAAATGTATAATTATATGTGGAATAACTTTTTTGTAATTTTCAAAGCTCAATTTGATTAAGTCAAGAGTCGGAACATAAAGTTGAAGATCGTTGGAATTAGCCTAATTTTAGCTCTTGTTTTGATTCGTCGTTGAGAATATTGTATTATTATAATTTCTAATATGTGGTATGTGATATTGTAGGAGGCTTTGTGATATGATTATGGTGATATATTGATGATTTAAAGGCTAAAAATTTATTAGAAATATACTACAAAAGGCAGGAGAAAAAGGAGGGACGTTCAACACTTAACTAAAATTTGCAAAGCTAATTTCAGTGAGTCGACGCGAACTCGACGTATTGCGTCACCATTCCTATCATTAAAAAAATAAATTATTTAAAAAAAATAATTGACTATCAATGTCACAAAAATTTGGACAAGGAGAGTAACATATATTATTTTAAAATTATTATAAATTACAATAGTTAATAATTTAAAATATCTAAAAAAAAAATAATCTGTTATATATTCAGGAAAAATACATAATAAATTACAACTTTTAATAACTTAAAATATCTAAAAAATAATTAATCTGTTATACATAGCAGAAAATACGTAAGAAAAAATTATTAATCACAATAATTAAGGACTTAAAAAATTTAAAGGATATAAAATATTTGTTTGACTCTCGAAATTATATCAATGTCACTTAAATTGGAATAGAAAAAAATTATTATAAATCTCAATAATTAAAAACTAAAATTATTTTTTAAATATAATTGATTATCAATGCCACAAAAGTTTGGACAAAGAAAGTATCATGTTTTATTTGAAAATTGCATAGAAGATATTCTAAGTTAGAAGAGTTAATAAACTTAAAATATTTTATTATATATTTCATAATTACTATGTGAAAAGTAAAAAAAATGATTGACTCTCGAAATAATATGATTGTCATATTAACAATTTAAAATATTCTTATACAAATTTCATTAATCTAAATATAATAATATATGCCTAACTAGGAATTTATAACCAAACAAATGAAGGTTTTAATTAAATGATAGAATTATATATAATGTAAAATTTTCAATGATCAATATTAGGCCGTGCTACGCACGGTTGGCTTAAGTGGCAAAGAAGCAGCTGAAGGAGGCAGCTTGTGGATAACATGCCTGCTTCAGCTGCTTCACCCGTGATTTTACTATATCATCCCTTATTAATTATTATAAGTTATTTATGTATTTCAAAATTAATATTATTTAATTAAAAAAAGTAGATTAAATATTATGACATGCTTGCTTCAATCAGGACTTTACTACATTACTTCTAAATAATTATTTATAAATCATTTACGTATTAAAAAATTAAAAATATTTAATAAAAATTTTAAAAGAGACATTTATGACATGACAGCTTCAGCTATTTCAGTCGTGATTTTATTATATCACTCATAATTAATTATTATATAAGTCATTTAAGTATTAAAAAATTAATAATATTTAATTAAAAAATAAAATAGACATAGAATAACAAGTTAATTTTTTGATGTTTTTATAAGTCACTTAAGTATTAAAAAATTAATAATATTTAATACGAAAGATAAAATAGGCATAAAATGATAAATTATTTTTTTAATGTTTTCAATTAACTTGACATCTTATATAGGACCACTTAAAAAAAAATTCACAAGGATTTTTTATAATAATTTTACTATGTCACTTCTAATTAGTAGAATATAAGAAAAAATATAATAAATCACAATAATTAAAAATTTAAATTATTTAAAAAATATAATTGACTATCAATGTCACAAAAGTTTGAACAACTTACAATATTGTTATACAAATTTCATCAATCTAAACGTAATAATATATGTCTAACTTAAAATTTATCAATCAAATGAATGGAGGTTTTAATTCAATGATAGAATTATACATGACATAAAAATTTTAATAATCAACATTGGGCCGTGTGTAGCATGGCGTAAGGCCACTAGTTCTCCTATATAATAAGTCACGGTGTGGCAGCTGAAGCACACACCACACCACACCGTCGACATCCCTGCTTACCGTCATTTGACGTGCTTGTTCCGTAATTTTATTATATCATTTATAATTAATTATTATATGTTATTTATGTATTAAAAATATTAATTATATTTAACAAATAAAATAAAAGAGACATTTATTACATTTCTGCTTCAGCTACTTCAACGATAATTTTCGTTCACATTCCTGCTTGCCGTCATTTGGCGTGCTTACTCCATAATTTTACTATATCATCTCTAATTAATTATTATATGTCATTTACGTATTAAAAATATTAATTATATTTAACAAATAAAGTAAAAGAGACATTTATTACATGTTTGCGTCAGCTACTTCAATGATAATTTTGCTATATCATCCCTAATTAATTATTATAAGTCATATAAGTATTAAAAAATTGATAATATTTAATATTAAATTAACTTGACGTTATATAGTAAGTCTACTTAATTATTTTAACAAATATTTTTAATAGTAATTTTTTTATATTACTTCTAATTAGTTATTATAAGTCAGTTAAGACATGTTTGTACTATATCATCCCTAATTAATTATTATGATCATTTAAACATTGTGCTAATTAAATTAGAATAGAAAAAAAATATTATAAATCACAATAATTAAAAAATAAATTATTTTAAAAACATAATTGACTATCAATTCCACAAAAGTTTGGATAAGGAGAATAACATATATTATTTGAAAATTACATAAAAAGTATTGTAAATTATAATAGTTAATAATTTAAAATATCTAAAAAAATAATTAATCTGTTATATATTCAAGAAAAATACATAATAAATTACAACATTTAATAACATAAAACATCTAAAAAATAATTAATCTGTTATATATAGCAGAAAATACGTAAAAAAAAAAATATTAATTACAATAATTAACAACTTAAAAAAAATAAAGAATGTAAAATATTTGGTTATCTCTCAAAATTATATTAATGTCACTTAAATTAGAATAGAAAATAGTTATCATAAATCTCAATAATTAAAAACTTAAATTATTTTTAAAATATAAATGATTATCAATGCTACAAAAGTTAAGACAAAAAGAGTATCATGTTTTATTTGAAACTTACATAAAAGGTATTCTAAATTACAAGAGTTAATTAACTTAAAATATTTTATTATATATTTCATAATTACTATGTAAAAAGTTAAAAAAAAAAATGATTGACTCTTGAAATTATATGGGTGTCATATTAACAATTTAAGATATTTTTGTACAAATTTCATTAATCTAAATATAATAATATATGTCTAACTAGGAATTTATTAACCAAATAATTGAAGGTTTTAATTAAATGATAGAATTATATATAACGTAAATTTTCAATGATCAATATTGGACCGTGCGTAGCACAGTCGTAAAGAGGGAGTTTCATGCTAGCAGGTCAACATGCCTGCTTCAGCTGCTACAATCGTGTTTTTACTGTATCATCCTTAATTAATTATTATAAATTATTTACATATTAGAAAATTAATAATATTTAATACAAATAAGTAAAATAAATATTTCTGACATATCTGCTTCAGCTGCTTCAACCGTAATTTTTTCATATCACCCATAATTAATTATTATAAGTCATCTAAGTATTACAAAATTAATAATATTTAATAAAAAATAAAATAGACATAAAATAATAAATTAACTCTTGATATTTTAACTTAGTTTGACGTCTTATATGAGACTCATTAAGGTTATTTTCACAAGTAATATTTTATAGTTATTATGCTATATCACTTTTAATACATGTCTGCTTCGCGGCTTCAATCGTGATTTTACTATATCATCCCTAATTACTTATTATGATTATTTAAGCATTAAAAAATTATATTATTAGTATCCTATATAAGAAGTCATAATAAGCAGCTGAAGCAGACTGCTCATGTTCGACATGCCTGCCTCAGCTTTTTTAATCGTGATTTTACTGTATTACCCCTAAGTAATTATTATAAGTCATTTACTTATTAAAAATTAATAATATTTAATAAAAAAACTAAAATAGATATTTATGACATGACTGTTTCAACTACTTTAATCGTAATTTTACTAAATTACCCATATTTAATTATTATAAGTCATTTAAATATTAAAAAATTAATAATATTTAATAAAAAGGGTAAAATCGACGTAAAATGATAAATTAATTTTTGATATTTTAAATTAACATGACGTCTTATATGGAGCCACTTAAAAAAAATCCACAAGTATTTTTTATAATAATTTTAATATATCACTTCTAATTAATAGAATAAAAATAAATTATAAATCACAATAATTAAGAAATTAAATTATTTTTAAAATATAATTGACTATCAATGTCACAAAAGTTTGAACAACTTAAAATATCATTATGCAAATTTCATCAGTCTGAATATAATATTATATGTCTAACTTAGAATTTTTCAACCAAACAAATAAAGCTTGTAATTAAATAATAGAATTATACATAACGTAAAAAATTTTAGGATCAACACTCCGTAATTTTACTATATCATCTATAATTAATTATTATATGTTATTTAAATATTAATTATATTTCACAAATAAAATAAAAGAAATATTTATTACATATCTGCTTTAACTACTTCAAGGATAATTTACTATATCATCCCTAATTAATTATTATAAGTCATTTAGGTATTAAAAAATTGATAATATTTAATAATAAATTAACTTGACGTCTTATATGAAGTCCTCTTAATTATTTTAACAGATATTTTTATAGTAATTTTGCTATATCACTTCTAATTAATTATTATAAGTCATTTAAGACATATTTGTACTATATCATCCCTAATTAATTATTATAGTCATTTAAATATTGTGCTAATTAAATTAGAATAGAAAAAACATATAAATCACAATAAATAAAAAAATAAATTATTTAAAAACATAATTGACTATTAATGCCGCAAAAGTTTGGACAAGGAGAGTAACATATATTATTTAAAAATTACATAAAAAGTATTATAAATTACAATAATTAATAATTTGAAATATCTAAAAAAAATAAAATTAATCTGTTATATATTCAAGAAAAATACATAATAAATTACAATATTTAATAACTTAATATATCTAAAACAAATAATTAATCTGTTATATATAACAGAAAATATGTAAAAAAAAATTATTAATCACTGTAATTAACAAGTTAAAAAATTTGAAGGATATAAAAATATTTGGTTGACTCTCAAAATTAAATAAATTCCACTTAAAATTGAAATAGAAGTTAAAAAATTTGAAGGATATAAAAATATTTGGTTGACTCTCAAAATTAAATAAATTCCACTTAAAAATTGAAATAGAAATAAACTTATTATAAATCTCAATAATTAAAAATTTAAATTATTTTTTAAATATAATTGATTATCAGTGCCGCAAAAATTTGAACAAAGAGAGTATCATGTTTTATTTGAAAATTACATAAAAGATAAGAGTTAACTAACTTAAAATATTTTATTATATATTTCATAATTACTATGTGAAAAGTAAAAAAAATTAATAGAATCTCGAAATTATATGGGTATCATATTAATAATTTAAAATATTTTTATATAAATTTCATTAATCTAAATTAAATAATATTGGGCCGTGCATAGCACGGTTGTAGCCAACTAGTATTATATAAGAGGGACTTGGGGCTTAAGCAAGCAGCACTCCGTCGACATCTCTGCTTCATCAAGAGGGGTATTTTTGTCATTTCAGTTTGAGACTTCTTGGTAGCTGAACGCCTGGATTCAACTGTCAAATATCACTGCCTTCTCCTTCGTACATCTCGGTTACTTCATGTATTTTATAAGCTTTTGCTCCCACTTGGAGAACTTTGTATAGCTAATAGGCAAAATCAACATTTCCCAGCAAATATTCCCGTACCAAATCTAAGAATACAACATCTCAATCTTCAAACCAGAGATTATCTCTTCAAGATCATTAAACTCAAACTCAGATCTACGAAAAGGTTTAAAAGAAACAAACTTTGTAAACAAAGATCAATAAATCTAAGAAAAATTAAAATTTTGCCGAAAGTAAAGCAACTGATTTTGAATTCTAATCAACTGATTCTAAAGCACATAAAAATTGGGGTACTCCCACTGTAGATCCAGAAAGAAGAAATTTAAAAGGGAAATACATGAAAAACTTATACTGCATTTCGAGACACCACTAAAGTGTCTATTCACCAATTTGAAACATGCAAATGAAAGAGAATTAAAATATAGTGACATGCATGTAAAAAAAAATCATCCCAAATAAGAGAAAATGTTTAGCAAAATACTATTACCAAGAAATGAGTATGAAAAAGAGAAGAGGAAAGAAGAAACTAAGAAGCGTTCACAACAAAGCAACTTGAACAATGAAGGAATAGAAGAGAAATCAGCTGATTCTACAACACAACGAAATTGAGGCCTCTAAAAAAATGACGGAGATTGACCGGAGAGGAAAGAACCGCCATCAACATCAAAGAAGCAAAACCTACAGAGAGGCTGAGCAAGAAAGCCGGACTACAGCTAGCTACCGCCTCACTTTTACTTTTCACTTAAACAAAAACACACTAGAGAATGGTTTATTATCACTATAGATGCTAATTTACCTTTGTATTTGGATTTGGGCCTTGCCCCGTTCTTTTCATTGGCCAAAGAATTCCTTCTTTTTTTATTTTTTTGAAAAAAAGTTCCATTTATCACAAATAGTCAATTAGTCATGAAATAAAATAAATAATTATTTTATCTTATGATGTGAGATAATAATTAATACCAAAATTATTTATTCATCATTTACACTATAGTGATGGAATATGTTACGCATATATATAGTGGGATAACTAATTTTGAGATTAATTATCCCAGAATAAGTCTTTTCCAACAAAACAATTCCTAAAAGTTAATTATAAGAAGTTATAAAATTTTAATTAATTTATTTAATCATATTTTATTGTTAATAATTAAGTAACAATAAATGTAATTATTATTTTAATTTTCTTGTCCAAAGCTTTAAATTGCTACTCACGATTATTTTTCCGGTTATAAATCATTATATTAAGAATAACAAGAAAATTTTAAAAGTTAAATTATTTTCATTTATAGAAACATGATATTCTTTTTAATATGAACTAAAAAAAATACACCGCATAAATGAAAAAAAAGAGTATACAATTATATAAATAATTAACCTATAATTTGTAATATAAAATATCAACAACAACAATAACATACCCAGTGTATTCCCACATAATGAGGTCTAAAAAGAATAGAGTGTATGCAAACCATATCACTACCTCAAATGAAGTAGAGAGATCTCCGACTGAGGACATGTAATACAAAATACCATAATACAAAAATTGAGAAGGGAGTTATATTACTATACATAATTTGCAATACTTTTCATATCCTTATTTATCTACAGTTCAATTATAATTTTATAATTTATTTTAAAATTTTAATTTATAAGTACAACAAATTAAACTAACTAAAGCAATTTTAGAAGTTATTTTCAATTGTTGGGTCCGTACACAGCACAAGCATTACTACACTAGTATATATATATACATCAAAATTCTACTATATTTGATTTGAAATCAACTCTTATCTAATATCTAATTATTTAATTGAAAAAAATGTGTTATGAAAATATAAAATTCATTAATTTTTTTAAAATATTTTGATCAACCAACATTTTATATATTCATGTTTATTATTCAAACAAACAAGAAACCTAATTGAGCAAAAAGTTGTCTCATTTCTTAATATGGAACCGCCTATAGATTTTCACATGATTTTCAAGCCACCGTGTAAGTGTTTTTTTAAATTGAAACTACCCATTTTTTTATGATATTTATATCAGAAGAGGTAAAGAGAACAATTATTTTTCTGATGTACTTATCAGTCTCTAACGAAACTTGGAAATCCATTATGCCATTTTGTAAATAAAATTGCTTTTTTCTTGTATATCACTAATATCAAAGAACAACCTTCAATTTTCTGGAATTCTGTCAGAAAATATCTATACAATATGAAAGAAAACAACTTAAATAAGAGACCTAACATTAACGAATCTAAAATTATTTAATCAATCTAATGAAATTATTAATATAAAACTCAAAGTAAAAAGAATGCGTAAATCCATGTAAAATTTGATAACTATGATTCACATGACAAAGAAAACTATTATAAAATAGCTTAGTATTTAATATGGTTTGATCAAGTAGCCTATATACATAATGAAAAATTTATTATTAAAAAACACAAACTTATTGAGAAAATAATTTTTTCCTAACAAATCTTTAACGACTATATTGTTTATGGGAGGACCGAATCCCAATTTATAGAAGTCCAAAATTTATGTCAAACAATATTTACCTAATAAATTTTAAAGTCCTATATAGGAAAAACAATAAAAAATATATCTAAATATTGACAAAATTTATTATAACACGCCTCAATTTTGCGGGTGTTCTGTGACTCTCCATGACTATTTATTATCGTATTTATGCCACATATATTTCGCCAAAATTTAAATATATTTCAAACATTTTTCCCTTAATAAAGGGTAGAAAAAGCTAATAATATTAGAATGTATTACGTGTTCAAACAAAGAATGAAGAAGAAAATAAAAAGCAGTGAAAAAAACAAAGCAAAAATAGAGAAGAAAGATGTTTGCATTGTCCAAATATGATATTCTTTTTTTCAAACACAAATATGATCTTAATAGCTAGTATATTGCAAAGGATTGAGAAACAAAGTTCAAATAGGAATTTGAAAATACAAGAAACACCTATATCTATCTATATCTAATATCTATCTATAATCTATATCTATATTCTATATCTATATCTATAATATATTAAAAGTATGAAAACTTTAAAAAAGTAATTTGAACTTTTTGCCTTCATTAAAAATCTCTTATTTAGACAAAATAGTTTTTTACTAAATTTTTAATGTTTCAAAATAAATATTTAATTATATTTTCTAAAATATTGAGCTTCTTTCCTTACCTTTCTGGTATAAGAGTCACTACCAAAAACTTACCCGAAATAGAATTAGAAATAGGGTTTGACTCTTTAATTTGGGAGTATTACAAGAGAAAACGTAGTCCACTTTCTAGGTGACATCAAAATTTCCTTTTTTTCCTTTGATATTAAAATATATGGTTAAAAAACTTTTCTTAATCCACGTAAAATAGGACGTTAAAATATAGTAGTAAAATTTATGCTTATTTGTGAAGTCACACTAGAAAGTTTCGACATTCATGTTTCTCTCCCATGTTGTTTTTTCATATTAATAACATATTTACATATATTTTATGTTTGTAAATACACATAAAAAGAAGGAAAAAAATAACGTACACGAAAAATTTATATCTATAGTATTTTTCTTTCTACTAGACTTTCTAAAATACATGAGACTCCTAAAATATATGGTAGGAGAATTAATTAATATTTTTCTTTCTACTGTTCAATTAGAATAATACTCCTAAAATAAGACTCTATTAAGAAAACACTTTTATAAATATTGAGATGTACGTTAAATTAGAGAACAAACCGATTTACTTATTGGGAGAATATGATTGATGCTCATCTAACTTGATTCGATTGCATGTCTAGATTGGTGAATGCTTGATTTTCTAACCCTCAACTTCTTCACTCTTTTTGTCAGCATAATAGAATTCAACATGTGTGTATATATATATATCTTCTTTGTTTTCATTCAAAATCATTCGTTAGGGTCAAAATTTTCGCTCAGACAAGAATTAGTTGGATCAAAATTGAAGCTTTGTGATCACTATTATATTTTTTTTTATAGTTTACAGGTCGTAGATGAATGTCGGTTGACTTTAAAGAATTTCATGTGTAAAGGCTAGTTTAATTGTATTATTTTGATATCTTTATTATCTTATTATTTTATTTTAATTTCCATATGCTAGATGAATGTGAGTCAACTTTGAAAATATTTTTTAGGTAAAGATTACGTTTAATTGTATTATCGTTATTTTGTGGTAGTTTACAGTTAGTAGATGAATCTCGATCGGGTTTGAGAAATTTTTGTGTGTAAAATTTAAGTTTAATTGTATTGTTTTGATATCACTTTTATCGTATTATTTTGTTGCAGTTTATAGGTAATAGATAAATGTTGGTCGGTTTTGAGGAATTTATTTATGTAAAAGTTAGATTTAGTTGTATTATTTTGGTATCCCTAATATCGTATTATTTCGTTATTATTTACAGGTAGTAGATGAATGTCGAACGACTTTGAGAAAAATTTTGTGTGTAAAAATTAGATTTAATTGTATTACTTTGATGTCTCTATCATTGTATTATTTTTTCGCAATTTATAGATGGTAGATGAATGTCGATCGATTTTTAAAAATATTTTTGATAAAGAATAGGTTAAATAAATAAATTCTCCATCTTTACATACTCAAAAAAATTTAATTTAATTATTATATTCATCTTTATTATTTAAATAAATATTCTATTAATGTAATGTTCAAACTCATTAAAGTGAGGAATACGCCCAAGGCATGTACACCTAAACTAGTATAGAATAATAATCCAAATAGTCGAACAAACCCCAAATCCGAAGGAACTATCGTTATACATTTAAAGTCCTATATAAGGTAAACAATTTTTAATCATATATTTTAGGAGTTCCTTTTTATACATCCAAGTAAAAAAGAAAACCTACCGATATTAATTTTCTACGAATTTAGTTGAATAATAATTTGGTTACATTCTTATTACGTACTTAAAACATTTAAAAATTTGATAATTCTTAGATTTTTCTTATTCTAACGCTTTCATATTTATTTCTAGAATTTTCAAATCTTCTTAAAATCAAATTTAGTTGATTTAGAATTATTAAATTAATGAAAGAAGTACTATTTGTCATTAATACTGATAACTTCTAACAAGGAAATGTTTTACCGTAAATATATTTAATTAATTTTCAACTCTTAAATATTAAAAAAATAGTGAAAAAAATAATTTTTTCTAAAGCAAAGACTTTTAATGAAGTGCAAAAAGTTCAAACAACATTTATAAAACCCTTCACACTTTTAATATATTATAGATATAGATTATAGATTATAGATCGTAGATTATAGATTATAGATATGGATATTAATATAAATAAAGATATAGATTAGTAATACATACCTATGAGGTGGCAAAATGAGTAATTTATAGGTAAAAGAACATGAGCTGACACTTTTCAAAACAATTGACCCATGCTTGGGCCATTCGACATTCATGCCCAGCCAGTCTAAACAAATTTCATATTATAACCATTTCATAATTTAAATTATTTTAGCCCAGGTAGTTCAGATATAATTCATATACCATACTGATACATTTTATAAAAAATATAGAGCATCGAATTTATGGGTAAAAGTTGTATCGTTGTTATATAAAATATGTTTTTTTAATAAGATGAGCATAGAATTTGTATCTGTAATGCCCCAGGCTTTTGGTCCTTGAATTTTTTTGAAATTTATCCTCACTGTCCTAATTATGACTCCCCTGACGATTCATAGGGAGTCTTGACGGGTCATAGGGACTCGATCGTAACTTAATGAGAATAAGTTACTTTGTATTCTACTCTGAGTATGAGTGACTCTCAATTAGTCATCAAGACTTCTTACGGGTCGTAAGGACCAAGTTGCAAGGTTCCAGAAAATTTGGCCCAAGACACTGTCTTCATTACGACTTGAGGCCATGAGTCGTAAAGACTCAGAATGAGTCATTATGTCCCAATCGTAGGGTGTCCAGTGTGTCATCCCAAATTATTTGTGTCTTGAGTACAAGAAGTGGTTACTAGTTGTTAAGTGTGGTTATGAGTCAGTGGTATGAATCGTAGCCAAAATAGTATGGGGACTTAATGGTTTTGTCTTGACTACGACTCCTTGTGATGAGTCGTAATGTATCCTTCCGAGTCGTATAGTGATGCGTAGTCACTGACGACTATATTTTAGTTTGTAAATTAAGGGTACTTTGGAAAATCTCTCCTTACCAATTAAAACCTTACATATATAAAGCACTTAAGGGGATTATATTTCATCCTTCACATACTCAAATACTCTCAAAGCTCTCTTAAATTCTCTCAAGTATCCATACTTAGGGTTTCCAAGAAGTAGGTCATCTAAGGGCTCCAGGGTTAAAAATTCTTTCGTGAAACTTGGTATTTCAGCCATGTTACTTTTCCTCATTGTTAATTTGTAAAAAAATATATGTTTTAAAGTATTTTTAATGAGATGTTTATGTCGGTTTGAAATTAAGTGTTGAGGGTTTTGATTTCTTATTTTTGAAAAATGTTTTCCCATGGTTTACACATGATAATCACGCTTTAATTATGATTTACAACTTGTGGGTGCATGGGTATGGTGAATGAACTAAGGAATTATGATTTTTTTCAAACTTGTGACTTTTGAAGTGGTTATGACCCCAACCCCATATTGTGAAAGTGGTATAAATTATGAGAAATGTGGAAAAACTATTCTTGAACTAGTGCATTATGATTTTAAATTGAACCTTATGGGTTCGTGTTTTCGTGAGTTATTGCATAATTAGACCAAGGGGGTTGTAAATTCCCCCAAGTTATGAGATTGTTTTGGAATGTTGTTGTTACCTTGCAAGTGTAGTTGGTATGACGATACCAACAATGTATGCCTTAATGTGTAATGTGGTTCAATGAATGAGAATGTGTGATACTTTTTTTAATTGGGCTTTAATGAGGTTGTGTAGCTAAGTCATGAAAGTGGAGGTCTCAGAGGACTAATACTGAAAACTGCAGTTGCCGGCGTGGGGGTCTATATGACCGGGTGGTTTGAGTTCCCCTTATTATTATCAATTGATTGAAAGGTTTGAGTCCTCCACATCGTATTATATGATTTGGTGTTTGTGTCACCTTGATATGTCGAGAGGTTTGAGTACCCCATAGTGCATATGTATACCCTCTGGTTCATGCGGCCACATGCACTAGAGCCTTACTATCTGGGGGAGAGTTAGGCCATATAGCCCATGGGGGCCTTCATATGTTATGACGGTTGAGCTACACAATCCTGGCTAAAGATTTAAAGAACATGTTAAGCCTTGTTCCCTACCTCGACATATGGTATACATATATGTATATGCATTTGATTGTGTGCATTAGATTTGAATGATTTGAAACTGTTGATCATGGCATTATATTATCCTTATTCCCGATTTTCAAACTAGTGTTCACCCTATTAACCGTCTTTGAACGCTATATCCCCACGCAATGTAAGGTTCGAAGGCAAGTGTACTTTTTCTGTGCAGAGTTAGGTGGATTGGCTTAGTTTGTTTATTCGTTGTGGTAAAGTGGTGAGCTTCCATAATTTAGAAGACTTAGACATTTCATTAGTTCTTATCATAGACTAGAGTTGAGAGTTTCATTATCATTTTCATTTTCATTGTCGTCTGTCAGAGTCGGGGACATGTTTAGAAGGCTTTGATTGGATTACTGTGGATATTGGGTGATGTTGGTCGGTTGCTTGGCCTGTGACGGTCGTCGGTTATAGATATATTTTTTAAATTTCCTTAAGCTTGTTGCATGCTATCTTATTATTTACTTAGAATTCATCTGACCTTGGGGAATGTTGTGTTTAATTTGGTTAGGTACAGGGGTGATCTCCGATACACGTAAGACTTGAGATACCCATCACGGCCAGGCCCTAGTTTGGGTCGTGACAAAGATGGTATCAGAGCCTAGGTTTGGTGTCATTGGGTATCTAACAAAGTCGTGTCTAGTAGTGTCTCATTTATGGGTGTGTAGCATGCCATACTTATAAGGGAGAGGCTACGAGGCATTTAGTAATGTTTTCCTTTCTTGTTGTTCTATTTTTAAGCCATAGAGTCTAAGGTCTTGAATCTCCTTTAATTCCCATATGTTGGCCTTTCAGATCATGCCTTCAAGAAGATCTGATGCTCATGAAAACCCTTATGTCCCATCTAAGGACAATGTGGATGAAGCTTGTCCAACTCTAAGATTTCAAACCCGAACTAGAGTCGCTACTTCTGATTTCGCTAATGGAACTTCGCCAGTTCCCCCTATCCCTCCTTAGGAACCCCAGGCTGACATGTCTAATGCTGAGTTTTTCAAGTCGATTTATTTGATTACCCAGTTGGTGGCCTCCCAGACTGAGCGTGTTGCTTCTATTGCTCCATTATCTGAGGCCACTAGAGTTGTCCAATTTATGTGATTGAGTCCTCCTACTTTCACGTGTTCTAAAGTTAAGGAGGACCCTTAAAATTTTATTGATGAAATAGGAAAAATCTTTCGTATAATGCATGCTATTGATATAGAGGGTGTAGAGTTTACTGTTTTTCAGTTGAAGGATGTAGCATACCAATGGTATGAAGAGTGGGAGTAACTTAGGTACGATGATACTGAGTCAGCTTTGTGGGATGGCATCTCTAGTGCTTTTCTTGATCACTTCTTTTCCCAGAAGTTGAGGGAGGAAAAGGCCGAGGAGTTCGTACTTTTAAAGCAAGGCAAGATGTCAGTGAAGGACTATGCCTTGAAGTTTTATCAGCTATCGCGTTATGCTCCTGAATTGGTGTCTAACATGTGGGGTAGAATAAGGAAGTTTGTGTATGGGTTGTCTCGTGAGTTGATTTTGAAGAGCAAGACTCCCTCGCTGAACAAGGATATGAACATCTTTAGACTTATGGTGTATATGCAATAAGTGGAAGAAAAAAAAAGAAGCAAGTGGAGATGCGTGAAAGGCAGAATAAGAAATTTTACTACTCGAATCAGGGTGGAGGTCAGCAGCAGAGTGGTAGAGATGATAAAAACTGGTCTAAAAAGAAGTGGGGTAATTCTGGTTCCTATTCAACGGCTAGTGCTCCTTATCCAAAGCTGTTGGGAGATTGTCCTTTTCAGTATAATAGTAGGTTTAGAGCACTAAGAGCCCAACCTTAAGCTAGTGGGACTTAGTCAGCTCCATCGTATCCTCCTTGTAGATTCTATGGTCAGGTGCTCTGTGGTATTTGTGAAGAGATAAGGAACAAGTGCTTTAAATATGGTCAGATTGGTCATATGAAGAGGAATTTTCCTTCTAAGGTTGCTTCCGGGGAAAATAAGATTCCTATTACTAAACCATAAGCTTTCGCACCAAAAGGTGCTAATTTTGCTTCTAGCTCCAGTATTGGTCGAAACTGTTTGTACGTTCTTGCCTCTCGCCAGGATTCTGAGGCATCCCTTGATGTTGTTACTAGTACACTTAAAATCTTTTCTTGTGATGTATATTGTCTACTTGATCCCTGGTCTACCCTCTCTTATTTTGGTTTTGGTCCTGAGTGTATTTCTGATCCTTTTTCTGTGTCCACCCCTATGGGTGACTCCATTGTGGCTAGAAGGGTCTATAGGGGTTGTGTGATGTCGGTCCATGGTAGGGAGACCTTGGTGGATCTAATAGAGTTGTACATGTTAGACTTTGATGTTATTTTGGTGATGGATTAGTTGTATTCGTGCTATTCGTCTCTTGATTATCGAACCAAAAGGATCGGTTTTTATTTCCCTAATGAGCCGGTGATAGAATGGGAAGGTAGTCCTTTAGTACCTAAGGAAAAGTTTATTTAATATCTTAGAGCTCAGAAATTAGTTTCTAAAGGATGCCTCTATCACTTAATATATGTTAAGGATTCTAGATCCGAAGATTCTTCCTTGCAGACTATCCCCGTGGTCTACAAATTTCTCGAGATGTTTCCTGATGATCTTTCTAGTATTTCTCTTGATAGGGAAATCAATTTTGGGATTGATCTTCTTCCAAACACTGTAACACCCCGATTTGCTGAATCGGAATGCTACACGGTGCTCAGGACCCTGAGGGATCACAAGCTAACCCATGACAGATATCTATACCTATATACTGCAAATCATGATATCATAATGCGGAATACATAGAACTGTAAGGCCATAAGGTTCAACTGAATAAAACCATATGGGTGAAAATACCCAAAACAACTCAATCTGAATGTAAATCTGAACATAGATCTGAAAGCCTCTAAACTATCTGAATAAGGAGTTGAAGGAACATGTCTCCAACTAACTCCGTAAAACTAAACTGAAGAAATAAATAAATGAATCAAATCGTATTGTCCTCGAATCAATGAGGACTCACTGTGTCTCTGCGACTGGAATGCTACCGCTACTGCTGGGCTGGAGCTCGTGTCTCGGAACCTATAGTGTAACATGAAAAGAAAGCACCATAGCGCAAATGCGTCAGTACAACTGGAGTACTGAGTATACGAGGAAGGTAGGCTGAACATAAAGGGTTTCATGCATGAACAACACTGACTGACTAATATGAATGTGGGAGTGCAAACACACATATATAGAAACTGGGACCGTGAATATGTGATAGCATGACCTGTAAGCTAATACATGGTTTACTGATAACTGTCATGACTGATACTGAAATTGATAACATGGATGACTGTATCTGATAGTCCTGTATATACTAAAATCTGAAGAACGCCCTAAGTTCTTTTACTGAGACTGATACTAAAACTGTGGGAAGTAGTGTTTAACTGACATGCCCTATGTATGCCGTTATGGCTAAGCTGGGGTCCAATCTCTACCCCGACTGGAGGGTTGTCAATACTGTGCCACGGGTAAGGACAGCCTATGAGTGACTCTTATCTGGCGGGTACACAATGAGAATGGTGGGAACCCTAAACTGATGGGTTAAGCCACCTCATCAACCCTAATCTGACGGGTTAAGATGTCTCAACCTATGCTGGCTACGTAGTTCTGGAACACAAGGATGACTACTAAGAATCACACCCTGAACTGGCAGGTGAGTTCCCATCCTTGGGTTCACTCGGTGCTAACCTCTACTCCCATCTGGAGGGACTAGACATGAATAATTGACTGTGCATGACTTAATCTTACTGAATTCCGTTGACTGGAGGAATGTTACTGATATTTGACAACTGACTAAGATCATGAGGATTTCCTGAGTCACATGACTGATTGAAGTCTATGGAATCATAGCTTGAGTTCGAATATCGTGAAACATGACATGGCTCTAGGCACACAACTATTGTTTTTGGGTACAACTAACCCCAGGACTCGATGGAAGAAAACTGACACACATGATTGACTTGATCATAAGAGTAGAGTCCATAATTTATAATATCACAAGTAGGGATCTCATACTAAGCATGGTTATAAACAATGTATTGCATGGAAAGGATTTCATATCACATGGAAGTACTTGCTCAATCTTAATATCATGTTCATTGCATAATCATATTGGCAACACATACCAATAGCATGAAAGTTCATGTGGATTGCATGGTTATCATACATCTTGTTCATAAGTAGAATTTGCCAGTAAACATAGCACAATCTCATAAGAATAGTTCATGAGTATTCCAACAACATTTACAAGGCACATTAACAACATAGAAGTCATTGGAACGTAAGGGCATATCATGAATCCTTCACTTAGTCACAATTTAGCTATATTGCATGATTTCTAGTTTCTTAGGCATTTTATCAAACACCTTACATGCACATCTTAAGCATAGGTGAAATCATCAAATTATACATCATGAACAACCAAATTTACATGTTTCCAACTCATATGATATCATGAAATAAAAAAAAACATATAAAGATTCCATCTTGGGAATCACCCAATATCAACAACATGATCATCAACAAGCAACAATATAGAAATCATACTTTATAATGAAAAAGAGGGTTTTTGAGATTTATGGATGAAAGGGATCCATAAATCAACTCACGCATACCTTAGAAGGAAGATTCTTGATGATTGACGGAGGAATTTCCTTGAAATCGGATCTTCAAGCTTAGTTATGCAACCCTAGTTGTTTTTCTCTTTTAGTGATCTTGGATGATGATCTTTGAGATGATATTAGGGTTGTAATATGTTTATAAGCTATATATTTCGTAGGGTTAAGTTTAGGGACGTGTAAGAAGTGTTAAAAGACTTAATTACCCTTAAAATAACTCAAAATGGAGTGTTTTTAGCACCTGGAACTGACTTAGGCGGCGCCCAAGTGATTGGCTAAGCTAGGTTGGGCGGCGCCTAACCAATCACCTATGCTTGGGTTGGGCGGCGCCTAACCAATCGCCTATCCTTACTGTCTCTCACGATAATGGGCATAACTTTTCGCTTGGGTATTGGATTAAGGCGAATTGGAAAGATAATTCGATTCTCTACAATTTGGTGGGTCTAAATCAGCCAAAATACCATATTAACATCGAGTTATACTCATTCAAATATGACCCTTACAAAAATCGAATATTAAAACTTGATGGATTCAAAAACTCTTAGCTTGTATTACCTTAAGTGACTCATATGAACATGATTAATGCATCATAAGCTATCCTATCACTAGGATATTCATTATAAGTCATGTACTCAAGTATGAATCATAGGATAGGAGATTTCATACGTAGGAATACTTATTCACTTTCTAGCTTAGAAACATGCTGGGTATTACAATATCTCCCCCTTGGGAACATTCATCCTCAAATGAGAATTTACTGAGAAGGGATACAAGACAATAGAACCTGAACTGAACGTGAAGAACTAAAACTTGATCTCATGACTGACATGCTAAACATACTGAACTCGTGCATATCTGATGCACGGACAACTGACACATGAATGCATGCCTGAGTATTAAACGGTTAATAGGTACCAAGTTTATACTGGAAACATGAATGTGAAACTGAATAAGATTAAGGAGAACTGTTACCTTGAGCTTTATCTGAATTGGCGGGGAAGAGGTGAGGATACTTGGTACGCATATCTGCTTCTGCTTCCCAAGTAGCTCCCTCATGAGACTGATTTCGCCAAAGAACCTTGACTAGAGGGACTTCTTTGTTCCTCAATCTACGAGTCTGATAATCTAAGATTTTGAATGGAATCTCTTCATAGGAGAGGCCGTTATGAATTTCGATGCTTTGAATAGGGACAACAACTTCTGGGTCACCTATGCGATTCTTTAGTAAAGAAACATGGAAGACTGGATGGATTGAGGCTACCTTGCCAAAGCGACAAAGAATTCTGAAGGGACCGACATACCGGGGACTGAGTTTCCCTTTCTTGCCGAACCTTTTCACTCCCTTTATGGGAGAGATCTTTATATAGACATAGTCATAGACCTCGAAATCAAGATCCTTTCTACGAACATCTGCATAGGACTTCTATCGGCTCAGAGCAGCCCGGAGTCTCTCTCTGATCAACTGAACTTTCTCTAAGGCGTCGAATACTAAGTCAGGACCTATGATTGAGGCCTTACTAACTTCAAACCAACCAATCGGAGATCTACATATCCTACCATAGAGAGCTTCGAATGGATCCATCTGAATACTAGAATGATAGCTATTGTTGTATGCAAACTCAATCAAAGGCAAGTGGTCATCCCAACTTCCCTTGAAGTCAATTGCACATGCCCTTAGCATATCTTAAAGAGTTTAAATGGTCCTCTCTACTTGACCATCTGTCTGAGGATGAAATGCTGTACTGAGATGGACTTGGGTATCGAGACCCTTTTGGAATGCTTTACAAAAGTAAGAAGTAAACTGGGTACCTCTTTCTAAGATAATAGATAGTGGAACACCATGTAATCTGACCAACTCCCTGATATAGAGTTTGGCATAATCCTCGACAGAATAAGAAGTACGAACAGGAAGGAAATGAGCTGACTTGGTCATCTTATCTATAATGACCCAGACTTAATCATGCTGATGACGAGTTCTAGGAAAACCTGTCACGAAGTCCATGTTAACTTCTTCCTACTTCTAAGTAGGAATGGTGAACTCTTGCATGGAACCACTAGGTTTCTGATGCTCTATCTTAACCTGGTGACATGTAGAGCACTTAGCCACAAACTCTGCAATATCTCTCTTCATCCAACTCCACCAATAGATCTCCTGCATGTCACGGTACATCTTAGTGGCCTCTGGATAAATAGAGTATCGCACACCATGCGCTTCTGCAAAAATTCGCTGCCTTAATTCATCTACACCTGGAACACATAGACGACCCTGATAACGAAGAACACCATCTCCCCCTTAGGAGAAAACCTCGAATTTCTGATTCTGAACTGACTCTTTGAGTTTGACAAGGCTAGGATCCCTGTCTTGTTTCTCTTTCACCTCGGAAACTAGAGATGACTCTAAACTACTATGAACATATATACCACCCTCTGAAGAATCGACTAAGAGAATGCTTAGTCTGGCAAGCTGATGGATCTCCTGAGCCATCTTTTTCTGACTATCCTCAACGTGAGAAATACTACCCATGGAGAGTCGACTGAGAGCGTCGGCCATAACATTGGGCCTCGCCCGAATGATAAAGAACACTCATGTCGTAATCCTTCAAGAGCTCTAACCACCTTTTCTGGCAAAGATTGAGATCTTTCTAGGAAAAGACATACTGGAGGCTTTTATGGTCTATGAAGACATCTACATAAACTCCATAGAGATAATGCCTCCAAATCTTCAAGGCAAAAACTACTGTTGCTAACTCAAGATCATGAGTAGGATAATTCTTCTTATGTGGCTTTAACTGTCTGGAGACGTAGGCTATGACCTTACCATGCTGCATGAGGACACAACCTAAAACCACTCTGGATGTATCACAATAGACTACAAAACCATCTGAACTATCTGGAATAGCTAGAACTAGAGCGGAGGTGAGTCGAGTCTTCAACTCTTAAAAGCTCTTCTCGCATGAATCTGACCACTGAAACTTAATCTTCTTCTGAGTCAATCTAGACATGGAATATGCAATAGAAGAAAATCCCTCGACAAACCGTCTATAATAGCCAGCCAAACCCAAGAACCTCCTAATATCTAATGGAGATACGGGTCTGGGCCAGTTTCTTACTGCCTCAGTTTTCTGAGGATCTACTCTAATGCTATCACCGAAAACAATATAGCCAAGGAATGCTACTGATCTTAGCCAAAATTTGCACCTGCTGAACTTAGCGAATAATTGGTGATCCCTGAGGGTCTGAAGAACAATCCTGAGATGGTCTGCATGATCATGCTCTGTGCGAGAATAGACCAGAATATCATCTATGAAGACTATGATAAACATTTCCAAGTACTTCTTGAACATATGGTTCATCAAATCCATAAAATCTGCTGGGGCATTGGTAAGACCAAATGACATGACTAAAAATTTAAAGTGACCATACCGAGTACGGAAAGCTGTCTTCGAAATGTCATATTCTCTAACTCTGAGCTGATGATAGCCTGATCTGAGGTCTATCTTGGAGAAGTAACTGACACCCTGAAGTTGGTCAATAGATCATCAATCCTGGGAAGAGGATATCAATTCTTGACCGTGACCTTGTTAAGTTGACGGTAATCAATACACATCCTGAGAGAACCATCTTTCTTGCATACGAATAATATTGGCGTACCCCATGGGGAAACGCTGGGTCTAATGAATCCCTTATCTAAGAGATCCTTCAACTGATCTTTCAGTTTCTTAAGTTCTGCTGGTGCTATTCTGTATGGCAGAATAGAAATAGGTTGAATATCCAGAAAAAGGTCTATGCCGAAGTCTATTTCCCTTTCGGGAGGAATGCCTGGAAGATCTTTGGGAAAGATGTCTGAGTATTCATTAACAACAAAGACTGTTTCGGGGCTAGGATATTTAGAACTGGAATCTTTAACATGCACGAGATGATACACACACCCCTTAGAAATCATTTTTCTTGCCCGAAGGTGGGAAATAAGTTGAACCCTAAACATTGAAATGCTACCCTTCCACTCTAGGACAGGCTCATTCGGGAACTGAAATTGAACTATCCTATTTCTGTAGTCGACTGCGGTATAGTTAGAATGAAGCCAGTCCATGTCGAGAATGATATCAAAATCAGTTATCTCTAACTCCACTAAATCTGCTGATGTGGAGTTCCGAGATATCATAATCGGGCAGTTCCTGTATACCCGTTGGGCTATGATAGTTTTACCCACTGGGGTAGAGACTGAGAAGGGCTCTGCTAAGACTTCGGGACTAATTCCAAAATCGCCTGCTATGTATGGAGTAACAAAAGACAAAGATGCACCTGGGTCTAGCAAAGCATAAACATGAACATGGAAAATTTGTAACGTACCAGTAACGATATCAGGAGAAATTTCCTAATCCTACCGGTACTGAAGAGCGTAGAGTTTGTTTGGGCGTTGCCCACTCGTAGCACTGGAAATGGCACCCTGCTAGTTCGGGCGACTGGACTGAGCTGTAGAATGATTTTGCTGACCCTGAATATTTGACTGTAGACACTCCCTAATCCTGTGGCCTGGCTTACAATAACCAAAATAGACATCACTACCGGCTCTGCAAATGCCCTTGTGGTTCTTACCACAAGTCTGACAAAGGGGATTTGTTCAGGCACTGCTAACACTGGCCTGAGATTTAGAGCCCGGTGTTTTATCTCTATTGCCATCTCTAAACTTCGACACTGGAGCACTGGCAGAGGAAGGAGCTGGAATGGCTGACTTAGAGCAAAACTGTGAACGATTTCTTCTATCTGACTTGGGGTGAGCAAAATTGAAATTACCTAACCTTGCTATTTTGTTCTGCCTCTCCCTAGTCTTAAACTTTTGCTCTTCTACTTGCTGAGCATCGGTCATAAGTTTGGCTAAGGTCATATCACCGATCAACATCGTAGATCTATACTCATTTACCATGCTATCGTTGACCCCTGACACGAACTTACTCATCTTAGCTCTATTGTCTGTAACCACATGAGGAGCATACCTGGCTAGCTGAGTAAATCTGAGAGAATACTCCCTAACGGTCATATTCCCCTGCCTGAGGTTGATGAACTCAAGAACTTTGTCTTTCCTCAGCTCTTGGGGAAAGAATTTGTCTAAGAAGGCTGTGACAAATTTCTCCCACTCGATAGGGCCTGTATCATCTAACCTCTCAGACTTTCACTATTTGTACCAATCATGAGCAACATCCTGTAACTGGTAGGCGGCTAACTCAACAATCTCAATAGAAGAAACATCCATGATGTCAATGACCTTATGGACTTGGTCAATAAACTCCTGAGGGTCCTTATCAGACTTAGACCCATGGAAAGATAGAGGGTTCATCTGGGTGAAGTCCTGAACCCTAGCTTCTTTGGGATTGGCCAATAGATTGGACGGAATGAATGATGGCTGTTCATTCTGTGCAGCCATGGACTGAGCAAGTGTGGTAAATATGACTCTAAACTCCGCATGGGAAATATGTTCGCCCAAAGGATCTTCGGGCTGAGGAGCTGACTGGTTTCTTCTCTTTGGGGTCATGGTCTGGAATAAGAGAAGAATAGATTAGACTGAGAGTTTAAATTGTGATTATGCTCACTAACATGACATGAATAATGAAGAAAGGGGACTGTTCCTAAAACATCTTATAGACTCCCGAACATAAATGTGGCGTGCAACACACCCATGTCCAAGACTCTACTAGATATGGCTTTCAGACTTCCTAGGACTCTATTAAACCTTAGGCTCTGATACAAAGTTTGTAATAGCCCGATTTGCTGAACCGAAATGCTACACGGTGCTCATGACCCTAAGGGACCACAAACTAACCCATGACTGACATCTTTACTTATATAATACAAATCATGATATAATAATATGGATTACATAGAACTGTAAAGCCATAAGGTTCAACTGAATAAGACCATGTGGGTGAAAATACCCAAAACAACTCAATCTAAATGTAAATCTGAACATAAATCTAAAAGCCTCTAAACTATCTGAATAAGGAGTTGAAGGAACATGTCTCCAACTAACTCCATAAAACTAAACTGAAGAAATAAATAAATGAATCAAATCGTATTATCCTCGAATCAATGAGGACTCACTGTGTCTCTGCGACTAGAATGCTACCGCTACTGCTGGGCTGGAGCTCATGTCTCGGAACCTATAGTGTAACATGAAAAGAAAGCACCATAGCGCAAATGCGTCAGTATAACTAGAGTACTGAGTATACGAGGAAGGTAGGCTGAACATAAAGGGTTT
Source organism: Capsicum annuum (assembly GCF_002878395.1). Classification (NCBI taxonomy): domain Eukaryota; kingdom Viridiplantae; phylum Streptophyta; class Magnoliopsida; order Solanales; family Solanaceae; genus Capsicum; species Capsicum annuum. The sequence continues at coordinate 188,318,777 of NC_061113.1, forward strand.
CATGCATGAACAACACTGACTGACTAATGTGAATGTGGGAGTGCAAACACACATATATAGAAACTGGGACCGTGAATACGTGATAGCATGACCTGTAAGCTAATACATGGTTTACTGATAACTGTCATGACTGATACTGAAACTGATAACATAGACGACTGTATCTGACAGTCCTGTATATACTAAAATCTGAAGAACGCCCTGAGTTCTTTTACTGAGAATGATACTGAAACTGTGGGAAGTAGTGTTTAACCGACATGCCCCATGTATGCCATTATGGCTAAGCTGGGGTCCAATCTCTACCCCGACTGAAGGGGTGTCAATACCGTGCCACGGGTAAGGACAGCCTATGAGTGACCCTTATTTGGTGGGTACTCAATGAGAATGGTGGGAAACCTAAACTAACGGGTTAAGCCACCTCATCAACCCTAATTTGACAGGTTAAGATATCTCAACCTACGCTGGCTACATAGTTCTGGAACACAAAGATGACTACTAAGAATCACACCCTGAATAGGCGGGTGAGTTTTCATCCTTGGGTTCACTCGGTGCTAACCTCTACTCCCATTTGGAGGGACTGGACATGAATAACTGACTGTCCATGACTTAATCTTACTGAATTCCGTTGACTGGCAAAATGTTACTGATATCTGACAACTGACTAAGATCATGAGGTTTTACTGAGTCACATGACTGACTAAAGTCTATGGAATCATAGCTTGAGTTCGGATATCGTGAAACATGACATGGCTCTAGGCACACAGCTATTGTTTTTGGGTACAACTACCCCCAGGACTCGATGGAAGAAAACTGACACACATGACTGACTTGATCATAAGAGTAGAGTCCATAATTTATAATATCACAAGTAGGGATCTCATACTAAGCATGGTTATAAACAATGTATTGCATAGAAAGGATTTCATATCACATGGAAGTACTTGCTCAATCTTAATATCATGTTCATTGCATAATCATATTAGCAACACATACCAATAGCATGAAAGTTTATGTAGATTGCATGGTTATCATACATCTTGTTCATAAGTAGAATTTTCCAGTAAACATAGCATAATCTCATAAAAATAGTTCATGAGTATTCCAACAACATTTACAAGGCACATTAACAACATAGAAGTCATTGGAACGTAAGGGCATATCATGAATCCTTCACTTAGTCACAATTTAGCTATATTGCATGATTTCTAGTTTCTTAGGCATTTTATCAAACACCTTACATGCACATCTTAAGCATAGGTGAAATCATCAAATTATACATCATGAACAACCAAATTTACATGTTTCCAACTCATATGATATTATGAAATAAAAAAAACATATAAAGATTCCATCTTGGGAATCACCCAATATCAACAACATGATCATCAACACCCAACAATATAGAAATCATACTTTATAATGAAAAAGAGGGTTTTTGAGCTTTATGGATGAAAGGGATCCATAAATCAACTCACGCATACCTTAGAAGGAAGATTCTTGATGATTGACGGAGGAATTTCCTTGAAATCAGATCTTCAAGCTTAGTTATGCAACCCTAGTTGTTTTTCTCTTTTAGTGATCTTGGATGATGAGCTTTGAGATGATATTAGGGTTGTAATATGTTTAGAAGCTATATATTTCGTAGGGTTAAGTTTAGGGACGTGTAAGAAGTGTTAAAAGACTTAATTAATTTTAAAATAACTCAAAACGAAGTATTTTTGGCACCTGGAACTAACTTAGGCGGCTCCTAAGTGATTGTATAAGCTAGGTTGGGCGGCGCCTAACCAATCGCCTATCCTTACTGTCTCTCACGAAAATGGGCATAACTTTTTGCTCGGTATTGTATTAAGGCAAAATTGGTATCATTGGAAAGCTAATTCAATTCTCTATAAGTTGGTGGGTATAAATCATCCAAAATACCACATTAACATCAAATTATACTCATTCAAAGATGACCCTTGGAAAAATCAAACATTAAAACTTGATGGATTCAAAACTCTTAGCTTGTATTACCTTAAGTGACTCGTATGAACATGCTTAATGCAGCATAAGCTATCATATCACTAGGATATTCATTGTAAGTCATGTACTCAAGTATGAATCATAGGATAGGAGATTTCATATGTAGGAATACTTATTCACTTCCTAGCTTAAAAACATGTGGGGTATTACAGACACTTATCCTATTTCTATTCCTCCTTACAGAATGGCTTCGATTGAGTTGAAAAAACTCAAGGAGTAGTTAAATATCTTTTGGATAAGGGATTTATACGCCCTACTTTGTCACCATAGGGTGCTCTCGTGCTCTTCGTGCTAAGAAGGGCGGTTTCCTTCAAATGTGTTTTGATTACCTCCAATTGAACAAGGTAACCCTAAAAAATAAGTACCCACTTCTGAAGATTGATGATCTATTCAATTAGCTTCTAGGTGCCAAGTTCTTTTCTAAGATTATCGGGTTATCATTAGTTGAACATTAGGGAGGTGGATATCCGTAAGACTACTTTCCGAACTCGATATGGTCATTTTGAGTTTTTGGTGATGTCCTTTGGTTTGACCAATGCCCCGACAACATTTATGGACCTTATGAATTGTGTATTCCATCAGTTCTTGGATTTATTTATGATTGTCTTTATCGATGATATTTTGGTATACTCTAAGAGCGAGGCTAATCATATCGATCACCTCTACCTTGTGTTGTAAACCTTGAAATAACAGCGGTTGTATGTGAAATTTTCTAAGTCTGACTGGATAAATATTGTGACTTATCTGGGACATGTTATTTCTAGTGAAGGGATCATGATGGATTCACAAAAGGTTGCGGTGGTTAAGATGTGGCCTATACCCACAACTTTAACCTACATTCAAAGCTTCTTGGGTTTAGCCAATTATTATAGAAGGTTTGTGGAGAGTTTCTCTTCTATTGTTGCCCCATTGAATTAGTTAACTCAGAATAATATGAAATTCTTGTCGTCTAATGCTTGCGATGGTATTTTCAAGAAGCTAAAGGATAAATTGACTTCAGCTCTGATTTTGACTCTGCCTGAGGACACTGATGGTTTTATTGTCTATTATGATATGTCCCGGGTAGGCCTGGGTTGTGTATTGATCTAGCATGGAGGTGGTTGCATATGCTTCTAGACAGTTGAAAGTTCATGAGAAGAGTTATCCAACCCTAGATTTGAAATTGTTGGTTGTGGTGTTTGCATTAAAGATCCAGCGGCATTATTTGTATGGGGTCTATGTTGATATCTATTCTATTCATAAGAGCCTACAATACGATTTCACTCAGAAGGAGCTCAATATCAGGCAACGGATATGGCTTGAGTTGCTTAAGGACTATGACACGAGTCTTCACTTTCATCCAGGTAAAGCTAACGTAGTTGTTGATACTTTTAGCAGGTTGTCCATGGAAATCTTAACTCATGTGGACAAAGAAAAGTAGGATTTGGTGAAGGACATTCACTGTTTGGCTAATCTTGGATTCCGAGGATGGTGGTGTGATTATTTAGGAGGTGGCGAAGTTATTTTTTGGTGCTGAGGTAAAGGAGAAACAGATGTTGGATCCTATCTGGATGCAAATCAAGAATGATGTATGTAGGTAGAAAGTGATGATTTTTGAGATTGGTGGTGATGGTATCTTAAGGTATCAAGGTAGATTATGTGTTCCTAATTTTGATGGGTTGCGAAGAAGAATTCTGGTCGAAGCTCATGACTCGTATTATACTATTCATGCTTGTTTGACAAAAATTTATCATGGTCTTAAAGAGATTTAATGGTGGAAATAATATGAAGAGGGATGTGGCCATTTTTGTGGCTAAGTGCATGGTGTGTCAGCAAGTAAAGATAGAGGACTTAAGGCCCGGTGGTTTAACTCAAGAGATTGAGCTGCCGGTGTGGAAGTGGGAGATAATTATTATGGATTTTGTTACCGATCTTCCGCGGTCTCGCCAATAATTTGATTAGATTTGGGTCATCGTGGATAGGATAACTAAGTCTGCTCACTACTTGCCAGTGAGTGATATGCCCAAATTATACCTCTCTTACGAGAGAGTAAGTGGTCATTGTCAAATATATAACCCAACTAGGTTAGGGTCAAATCCCACAAGGAATACTGTGTTCACTAAGTATTTCGGTTGTCACTAGACTATTGATCAAAAGTTTCGAATTAAAGGGGGATTTTGATTTGTAAATTGTATCTTGCTATTTGTAATAGAAAGTGTTCCAGTCAGTGATTCTTATTGCAAATAATAATTCAATGAGAGTAGACAAACTAGAGTTATGGTCGCCAAGATGTTCAAGTAGCTAGGATTGTGAATTATTTTGAATTTCCAATAAATCACTTCAATTGCAGGAGTTATTGAATCTTATAATTTACCCATTTGTCTCTCAACCTAAACGAGTAGATTATCTTTCAATTCTCTCGAACTTAAAAGATGCATTAATTTATTCAACTATTCTCTCATGTGGGTTGATTCCGTTAAGGCATCAATCCTTAGCTCAAAGGATAAACCCCTTAGATTCCATGTCAACCCCTTCTTTTCCCAACAAGCACTTTTCTATTCGAACAAGTGATGTTATTGGGCTCACACTTCAAGTTTGCAACCAAGAAAGGTCATTATTAGTTTGCAACCAAGAAAGATCATTATTATGAAGAAGTGTTTATACAACTTCATTTAACCATGGATATCAAATGTTCTCATAACCCCAATCAGCTATTCACATCAAGGCTCCCATAACCCTAGTTATGGGAGCTTAGCCACACATCTCCCATAGAATAATAAAAAGAAGTCATTATGATCTTCATAAACAAATTTAGATATTACTTAGAAAAGTCACAAGAATTGTTCTTGAATCTTCAGTAGCAATGAGAATAAAAATGGTTAGATCTACAATTCATGCTTGAATCTCAAATAATACTACTTTACAATAAGTTTCAAGATGGAAATATGATAAAAGATACCTAAATAAAACCTAAACTGGGTATTTATATGTTCCCCGGGTATAGAGGATTTAAAATTCCAACTGAGAAAAGCCGCGTCCAAGTTGATGGTCAGGCTGAAGCCTGTAGAAAGCCTGATAGTCCGTCGCGTGGACCATCACTGATGGTCCCAAAATGTCATGTTCTTTTAAGGGTTTACGGTTATGTTGGTGGGCTATCGCTGTCGTGGCGGTCTATCGCATGGGTCATCGCTTGATCTTCCAAACTGTCATGTTCTATTTTATCATGACGGCCAAGTTGGCGGTCCTTCAGATGGTTGACGGTCCGCCACTTGGACCGTCTCAGAGACCACTTATTTGCTCTCTTCTGTTTTACTCTGATGACCACCCTGGCGGTCCGTCGCATGGCTGATGGTCCACCAGTTTGACCGTCAGTGGCCCTTTTCAGCTATTTTTCCAAGTCTTTCCTTCATCTAACTCTTTAACCTGAAAATACTAAAATCCAGTATTAAATACAACATCAGTTGCTTGAAAACATACAATTATCCTTTGAAAAATATGTAAAATATTCTATCAAAAACTGAAACATCAACACCTTCAACTTAAGACAATTGCTTGTCCTCAAGCAACTTAGCACCAAATTGCATCCATAAATAATACAATAACAGACAATCGACTACTGGACTAGATTTCACATAACTATTCACTTGCCATTTTACTCACAAGATCTCAATACATCAGGATCTATAACCGACATTTTTTGATAATTTAGTATATACACATAAACATGGATACAATATCCCACAGAGATCAGTAAAACTAAGTGTAACTCAAGTTGCCCTCACAGTCAATGAAATCCGCCCTCATTATATTTTATGGACAAAAATCAAGACTCTCACACTCATCAAAGAAGTTAAAAACATAGTATACACACCCATAGGCTTTCCTTTATTATCTAATGCTCCCTTATGGTTGATTCACAAAGATCAAGTAGGTCTTTTTTAGGCTTGTAATGAGGCTCCGGGGTTAGGTGAGGACAAATTTTGGGAAAAATGGCTCAACATTTAGACTTAACTCTCTTTGACCTTGAATTCTACTCACCAAGGCTACTACTTTACCAGCTCACTTACAGTTCTATCATTTATCCACACTTCGCCATTTTTTTATAGCATCAGCCACCCTCAACTTATGCAGATGCAGTCAGTAGATGTGCATAATATCTTAGACAGATCAGGGCCAAATGCTTTTTTTAGCTCTAAATCACCTTTTCATAATATTGGTAATATCTTGACAGTAGCCACCCTCAACTTAGGTGTTTTTCATAAGTTAAGGATCACAATGTCCAATGTTGGACCAAGGCCAAGGTTCGGTATCAACAACCTAAAGAGAGTTAATTTAGAGTTATTGGGAATGAAGAAAAACTAACATAAGCTTAAAAAGGGTTCAAAAATGGTAAAATATTTTTGGTGGGTCAATTATTTAAGCTAAGTGGACTGAAGATAAAAGGAGGCCTGCTATCCTATCCTATTGTATTAACCCCAAAACAACATCAATGAACCGGGCAAGTTCTAGGTATTACACTCTACAAAAACAATTACCAATACTCACACACAGAGGCAACTGAGTCAAACTTATTCTACTACTCTTAGGATTTCCATCACATGATCATGCATATTTTACATGTTAATGCCAATTACAAAATCACCAAAGGTTGTTCAACATATGCTAACTGACAAGAGGAAATAGCCGTACAAACATGTTCATAGTCTTATGCCATAGTCATACATCATTCATATATATAAAAAGATGCTAAAGGAAAAGACACTTTCATAAATAGATAACATTAACAACGGATATTTACATCACAACTACTTAGGAAAATAAAATACAATCCTAGACATGTCGATTCTAATAGATAGCATACGGGAGAAAAAGAACACAGGCAACAAAAACCCATGTGGTACAAGTACACCCACCCCGACATAAAATAAATGTGTTGTCCTCAATGCATATAAAATTATTACAGAAGAGTGGAATACATGTAAATCCTCTTATTTAGATGAGGCATTAGTGAAATATGGTGAGGCTCTAGTGGCCTCACCTGCAGCAACATTTACCCCTATTGTGGTAGGGGTACTCACAATCTCTTCCTCCAGAATTGGAGGTATTACATCTTGAGATGGGTCTAAACTAGGCCCCCATGCTGGGGCGGAACTGGTAGAAACTCCTACAGCTTCATCTTCTGCCTTCTTACTTATTTTCTCTTCATCTTTTCTCGATCTTTTTACAGCTTTTCTCATATCATAATCTTCGTTCTCTTTCGGTGTCATTGCTTCTCACCTTCTTCTTCTGGCAACTTTACTATCCGTACTTTTACCTGCACTTTCATATACCTTTTTGCCTTTGTATTTCAATGGCTTCCCTATCAAGTTAACAATACCTTCATCTTTATTGCTTATCACCAAAGCAGGGTCAAAGATAGGTTGTTGTGGTTGCTTACTCTTCAACTCTTCTATGTCTGCCTGTGCTTTTTTGAATTCTACTATGAACTTAGCAAAATCTGGAATGGACATCGCATCCAGCCTTTTGTTGATTCTCTCTTTCATATTGTCCATCCTAATTTGAATAATTTGAAATGGATGGATTGCCTCAGCCACAATTTAATCAACAAAAGGCTTGAATTGCGAAGCCCATGTGTCTAGCTTCTTCTTGAACTTCTTCTGCAGCTTAACCGACTTGGTAAAATTTTCATACGTCAACCTATACTCTGAATAATCTATCCCACCCATTGATGGCATAGACTCTGATCCTATAGATGTACTAGGCAGCACATAGTCAGGTGGGACATAAGTAGTGATAGGCAAGGTTATACCTAAGGGAATTTCAGAAGTATCGGGTGCTGGTGCTGATTGTGTCTGAGAGGCTGGAGTTTTGGTGACTCACATGTCAAACTTTGAGTCATCTTTTAATTTCTTAATGTCTTTCCTATGTGTAGCCCAAACTGCGTTATCAACTCCTCAAATTAGAGGTACATTAGCCTGCCTGTGTAGCTCCGTGATTAGACACGGGAACGATAGTACGCTTGCCACTTTGTGTGCCCTCACAAATATTTCATCAGCAATGATTTGTCCAAAATCGATCTTCAGCCCTGTAATCAAACTAGCTATAGTATAGCCTTGTGACTATCCAAATTGGCATCACCTCCTGTTGGTATCAACCTTAACCGAACAATGGCCCACCAGAACTTAGCTCGAAAGCTAAGAGAGGACTTAGCAATGTGCTATCGCGGGTTGGTTGCACAGGCGGGGTTGCCATCATCAGTTAGTATCCCAGAAAATGATGACCTTTAAGTCGATGATGAATTCAAATGATACTCAAGATCAGGAACCGTAGCCGGTGCCTCATAGTCAGGCCCAAACAACATCCAATTGATTTTTCGCTTGGCAAGTCTGAGATGTTTGTGCCTTTGGGAAAATCTCCCTATTAGTGATAAATAGTTGGAAAAAAACTCCCTTACTAGATTCGGTTGATAAGAACCAAGAGGCTTTCTCATCCAGGCCAACTCATACTCATTGAACCACCACTCTAGTTCTGGATATTCGTGTAACTCACTCATCACTATTTGGTACTCTGAGATTGGCCTACTTGGCGTTGGTTCCAGTCCATCAAGGAATTTGTCCTTTGATCCCTCAATTTTCCACTTAGGTGCCTCCCTCATTTGAGGGTCTTTGCTCTTAACCACAGTTTCATCCTCAGTTTCTATCTCAACATGGCCAATTTCCACCTCAACGAGGTTGGGGTTAGATGTGTTGAACCCTTCCTCATTTGGGCTCGAACTGGTACTACTAGTGCTGCTTTTACTCTCTTTTTTAGATTGGGAGAGTATGGAGATTTCCCTATCTCATTGTCGAGTATTGAAGGCAGGTGCCTCCTCACTCTGGCCAACTCACCTCTTTCTCGTGCTCTACCACCACCTCTAGTTAAAGGGAGCATTCTTGCCATATTGCCTATGAAAAGAAATAAGAATTAATTTATAATTCAAAACAGATCAAAAATAGTGAAATATGAGGCTTGACGGAAGGTCTGACGGTCCATCGAGACATCGATGGTCCGCTGGACTAACCGTCAGGCCTTAACTAGTGAGTACTCTATCTTAGAGACTTGTGATGATTGACCTGACGGTCCGTCAAGTTACTGATGATCCGCCGAGTTGTCTATCATAGCTTATCCAGTGAACATCAACTTTGGAATCTTTGTGACAGTCCACCTGATGGTCCGTCGCAGGTCTGCCGGTCTGCCAAGGTGACCGTCAACATCATTTTTTAGTTTCAGATTTCACCTTGACATTTTGTCGAACACTTGGTGTGTATCTTCACTTCTTAACACAATAATGGTGAAAAATTTGTATTTAATCACAACTTTTCTCACCTTAAGTACATGGGTTACTCAGACTTCACCCAGAACAGTGCACACTAGAGTTCAACTTTGAAATTATAATCCGAATAAAATAAAAACAAGAGAGAGAGAATTTTGTTTAACAACCACAAACTTACTTTCTCCAATTTTTAACAATTCAAAGAAGATTAATAAAGTTGTAATCATACCTTAATGGTGCAGGAACTTTACTCTTCTCATTTGTAAATTCAGAAGCAACGAAAACTTAAAGCCTTTGTTAGTGATTGATAACTTTTGTTGTGATGAGAAGAAGGAAGGATAATATTGTTTAAATAGGAGAGAAAAGGAAGAAGGAGAGTCCTAAAAGGGAATAACTAACCCCAGATACTCTGAATACAGAGGAAGTTGAATAGTTTTAGGACTTGAACAGTTAGCAACGTATGTAACTGCCTCTTCTTATTGGTTTAAAAATATTTGGGTCAGATACAGGAAATTTAAATAAGCCTTAAAATTAACCTGACCCAACCTGTAACTATGGTTAAGTTGACGGTTGACCTGAGGGTCCATCGAGTGTCCAACGGTTTACTAGGTTGATCGTCGTGGCTTACCAAAAATATGTAAATTATTCCCTGCTGTGACAGCTGATGTGATGGTCCGTCAATGATGCGACGATCCATCAATCTATCCGCCAATCTGTTCCAGTAACCTCAAATTTTAGCTTCTAGTTGACGGAGGGAGTGACAGTCCATCGGACTAGCGACGTCCGCCAGCATAACCGTCAAGCCTTATCCAGAATGTCCATTTTTGAATCATGGCTTTGACGATTCTAGTGATGGTCCATCGAGTCCTTGACCGTCCATCAGCCTTCTCGTTGCCCCTTTGTCAACTGTATAACTCTTTCCTTTTGCATTCTTAGTCCTGTACACTTCACTAACATATAAAATTGCACAAAAACAACAAATAAATTCTAACTATGGTTACAACAACACTTTATAGGTTGCCTCCCACTAGAGCCTAATTTATTATCGCGGCACGACTCAGTGATCTTAGTTACTCATACTTCATTGAGATAGATGGTAGTTATGTACTTTATCGAGCCCATTGGACTGATATACAACTTCACTCATTGCCCGTTAACCTTGAATACACTTTCGTCCTCATTTTTAAGTTCAACTACTCCAGATGAGTAGACTTGGTTAACTTTGAATGGGCCCACCCATTTTGATTTAAGATTACCTAGAAAAAACTTCAATCTGGAGTTGAAAAGGAGTACCCAGTCACCTTTCTGAAAGTATCGCTTTTAAATCCTTTGGTCATGGTACTTTTTAATCTTTTAATTGCATAGATCTTCCCTTTCATATACGCCTAGATGAAACTCATCCATCTCATTCAGCTGTCCCAATCTCAACTCGGCAGCCTCATACCAATCCAAATTAAGTCTCTTGAGTGACCACAGTGCCTTGTACTCCAATTCAATAGGAGAATGACATACCTTTCCATAGATCAATTAGTACGGTGACATGTCGATAGGTGTCTTGAAAGCTGTTCTGTATGCCCATAAGGCATCATCTAGCTTCCTAGACTAATCTTGTTTGCTCGCATTCATTGTTTTGGAAAGAATAACTTTAACCTCTCGATTTGAAATCTCTACTTTCCCATTAGTCTGTGGGTGGTATGGAGTTGCCACCTTATGTTGCTTGACACCGTACTTTTCCAAGGTAGCCCAAAACACTCGATTGTAAAAATGTGATCCACCGTTGCTTATGATGGTGTGTGGTACCCCAAAACAAGAGAAGATGTTCCTTTTAAGAAATGCAACAACTCTCTTTCCTTCATTATCAGCCAAGGCAATGGCCTCAACCTATTTAAATACATAATCAATGGCAACCAGAATGTATTTCATCCCATATAAGCTCACGAAGGGCCCCATAAAGTCGATGCCCCTGACGTAAGAAAACTCTACTTTCATTATCTTTTTCATAGGCATCTCATGGTGCTTTGATATTGACCCTTGTCTCTGGCATTGGTCCTATCTCCGCACAAATTCATATGCATCTTTGAATAAGGTCAACTAATAGTAACCGCTTTGCAACACTTTCCTCGCAGTCCGATCACTTGTATGGTGACCCCCAACCGGGGAAGCATGACAAGCTTCCAGGATACTCAGCATGTCTTCTTCTGGAATACACCTCCTTATAATGTTATCCGTGCAATGCCGAAACAAATATGGCTCATCCCAGAAGTAGTGTGTAACATCATGAAGAAACTTCTTTCTTTGGGGAAAAGAAAGGCTCTCAGGAACAATTTTGCTTACCATATAATTCGTAAAGTCCGCATACCAAGGTACTCTTTCAAGCACATCAACCAAGATTTTCTCATCCAAAAACGTGTCATAAATTTTAAATTCATTCTTGTCTGCTTGATCTCTCTCAAGTCTGGACAGATGGTCTGCAACTTGATTCTCACATTCTTTTCGATCATTGACTTCAAAGTCAAATTCTTAAAGAAGCAGTATCCATCTGATTAACCTTGGCTTAGCGTCCTTCTTTCACAGCAAATATCTTAAGGAGCGTGCTCTATGTGAACCACCACCTTAGTTCCCAATAGATAAGCTCAAAACTTCTTTAAGGCATAGATAACTAAGTTCCTATTCAGTAATGGTGTAGTTTTTTTGAGCCCCATTTAATGCTTTACTTGCATAATAAATAGGATGAAATAGCTTATCTCTCTTTCATCCAAGCACATCCCCAAGCGCCACTCCGCTTGCATCGCACATGATCTCAAACGGCTTTGACCAATCTGAGCAACAATAATTGGGGCATCAACTAATTTCCCTTTAAGGAATTCAAATGCCTTCAAGCAATCATCATCAAATGTGAACTTGGCCTCCTTCTCCAAAAGCTTGCAAAGTGGATTTGCAATTTTTGAGAAGTCCTTTATAAATCACCGATAGAAGCCCGTATGACAAAGAAAACTATGCACTCCCTTTACTGAAATGGGAGGTGGTAGCTTCTCAATAACCTCGACCTTAGCCCAATAGAACTCAATTCCCTTGGCTGAATTTTTGTGACCAAGGACAATGCCCTTCTTTAACATGAAGTGGTATTTCTCCTAATTAAGCACAAGATTAAATTCCTTGCACTGCTATAACGCTCTACTCAAGTTCTCCAAACATAGCTCAAAAGAGTCACCTACTACTGAGAAATCATCCATAAACACCTCAAAGGTGTCTTCAATCATATAGAAAAAGATAGACATCATGCACCGTTGAAATATAACGGGTGCATTACACAAACCAAACAGCATCCGCTTGAAATCAAAATTACCACAAGGGCAAGTAAAAGTCATCTTCTCCTGATCCTCTAGGATATAAAAATCTGGTTATAGCCCAAATACCTATCCAGGAAATAATACCAACCTATTCCCGCCAACCGATCAAGCATTTGATCCATGAAAAACATTAGGAAGTGGTCCTTCAAAGTCATGAATTGAGCTTACGATAGTCCATACACATTCTCCACCCAAAAAAAGTCCTGAGGGGGAATCAACTCATTCTTTTCATTTTTCACTACAGTCATACCCTCTTTTTTAGGCATACATTGGATGTGGCTTACCCACTTTCTATCGAAAATAGGGTATACAACTCCTGCATCAAGCCATTTAATGATCTCATTCTTAACTACCTCTTTTATAGGTGGGTTAATATGGCGTTGATGCTCGATGGTTGGTGTGCAATCTTTCTCAAGCTGAATCTTATGGGTGCAAATACCCGAAGGAATACCAATAATATCCACAATTGTCCAACCTATCACCCATTTGTACCTTCAAAGCACAGAAATAAATGCCTCCACTTACTGCTCACTCAAATCTACTACGATAATCACAGGTAGAGTTTTTCCACTGCCTAAAAATACATACCGTAGATGGCCTGGCAACTCCTTCATCTCCAACACTGGTGGCTCTTCAATGGATGGCTTAGCCGGTGGTGTTGGATGTTTTTTAAGATCTAGATCCAACTTCTTGGGAGCATAAGAATATGATCCCATCACTATCAAGGCATACATAGTCTTCTCATACTCTACAATGCCTTCGCTACCAAAATTTATCAAAACTGCAACTAAAGTCTCAACAACAAATTTTTCGCTATCGGCACTTCTTGCTCATTCTCATAATAAATATCAACAATAGAGAACACACTTATTTCCTTGTGTTGTGTCATAGATTGGCACACATCAAATCAAACTACTTTATCATTAAGTTTGAACAGGAGCTCATTAGCTTGCAAATTAATAAGAATGCTTCCTGTCATAAGGAAAGGTCTACCCAAGAATATGGGTACCTCAAAATTCACCTCACAGTCCAATTTAATAAAATTCACAGAAAATATAAAGCTGGCCACCTTTACTAACACATTATACAATATCATCACTGGCCGCTTCACCGACTTGTCTGCCATTACTAGTCGCATGTTTGTGGGTATAAGATCCCCTAAACCCAACTTCTTATACACAGCTAGTGGAATTAGGTTAATACTCGCTCCCAGATCACACAAGACCTTAGCAAAATCAAGAGATCCGATAGTATAAGGAATAATGAATGCTCCTGGGTCCTCTTTCTTTTATACTAAAGACCTTGTTGAAATAGCACCACAGTGGTGAAGGTTATCCACCGGATCGTAGCTCACTATTCTCTTTTTTACCATTAATTCTTTTATAAACATAGCATACCCAGGCATCTGCTCTAATGCCTCCACCAAAAGGCACATTCACTTTCAGTTGCTTCAGCATCGCCATGAATTTGCTAAACTTTATATCATCAACTTTCTTCTCCAGTCTATGAGGAAAGGGAGGTGATGATTTTGGAAGAGTGGTAACCACTGCTTCCTTCTCTTTTTTTTTCTTTCTAACTCATGAACCTAATTATGGTTAGAGTATATCTCACCACCATCTAGCTTCACAGGCACCACTGGACAACTTTCTTCATTTTCAACATCCTCTTTAATAACTTCTTCAATTACAGCTTTTCCCACAGAAGGGCCCGATAATACCTTACCACTTCGAGTGGTAACTGCCATGTAAGACCCATCATTTCAAGGATTTTGCACTGTATTGCTCGGCAAGGTACCACTCTTCCTTTGGTTAAGTGTTGACGAGAGTTGGCTCATCCGCTGCTCTAATTGCTTGATAAAAGTTGAGCGTAAATTCACTAATTGACTCATGAAAGATAAATCACTCTTCATCATTATCACCCCAGCATTGGTCACCTCAACTCTCTTTAATAGTTTCTCCATTATTTCCTCCATAGATATTTATCCTGAACTGGTAGCCGCATTATCTTGATTTCCAGAAGGTACATACGGTCCGCTCCTGTCACTCTTGTTCTTCTAACTTCCTTACTCCATATCCTTGTAACCAGCTTTGTCGTAATAGTTTTGACCTTTATTCCTTTGGCTATTGGCTAAGAATCCCCCAGATTATTTAGATAGTTGGCCTCCTCCCCAGAGTCTGAATCAGATCTGCTTTGTGCCCCAACGTAATACCCCGTACTTTTTCCTAGCTTGAAATCATCTCAAAAATGTTAGAAGCTTTCCTTGAAAGATAAATTGAATTTTGTACACGTGTTATTTTTAAGATTTTCACTTTTGTCACATGGGAAATTGAATTAGCAACGATACCAATTTTGTTAAAATCCAACATCAGAGGAGAAATTTATGGCCAAAATATAGAAGGCAGTAAAACCACCCAGATGCGATGGTGAGGCTGACGGACCATCAGACTAGAGATGGACCGTCACCCACGACCGTTACAGTAAGGTAGTGAGAACTACCTTCTACCTAGGAGTGATGGGCCAAGACAACGGACCGTCGGACTAGCAATGGACCGTCGCTCAGGCCATCACAAGGAAAACAGTGAGGCCAACTTCTGGATAAGGTGCGAAGGTTAAGTTGATGGACCGTCGAACTTACAATAGACCATTGACCAAGCCATCACATCCAAAATAGTGATACCCATTCTACCTAAAAGCGATAATCAAGGCCAACGGACCGTCAACCCAACGACGGACCATCACACCCACTGTCATAGGTTTTGATTCAAAAAATTTAAGCCATTTTAAAAGGGGCATTTTGGTCTTTAACCATCCATTTATATACCTAATTATATCCAATTTCAGCTATTTGGTTCATTATTACTTCACAACCAATATTAGGATTTCTCTCTAACATTAATCTCAAAGAACAAAATCCAATCTTCTTCAAGAACTAAGGGATTTCCAATTATTCAAGTTCAAGAACATCAAGAAAACTCAGCCCAGGTACGCATAGTGTTTATTCATGGACTCCTTTCATCCATGAAGTCCAAGAATCCCTTTTCCAACTTTAAGTTATGAATTTTCTTTATGATTTCATGATTGGGCTATTTTTTTCACGTTGATTAATGAGAAATTGAATGTTACTCCCCGTTGGGTGATAATTTCTATGTGGGTTTAATTATTATAGATATAGATTCATGCAAACCTATGAGTAAATCCTTGAATGATGAAATTAGAATATAAACATGATGTTTAACTGTTGTACAATGATGTTTACATGTACCATGCCTACAATATGTTTGATTTAGCGCCTAAATGAAAGAAAAGTGCCTAACTAGCATGTTGTCATGAAATCCCCATGTATGTACAAGCTTATGCCTATCACATGCTTGATGAAATGATTCAATAAATGCATTATGGTGATTATTATATATTCAAGAAAGTCATGCTTTGTCAGTTTCCTTCTATCGAGTCCAGGCGGTACTTGTACCAAAAATATTAGCTGTGTGCCTAGAGCCATGTCATGTTTTCATGATACTCTCAGTCAAGCTATGATCCTTAGACTTCAGACCGTCTTATAACTCAGAAAATCTCCATGATCTCATGAACTCAGTCAGTTGTCAGATATCAGTAGTATTTTGTCAATCAATGAAAGTCTGTAACTCAGTTCATGTTCAGTTTCAGAAAATCATGTTCAGTTTCTATTCAGATGGGAGTAGAAATTAGCACCGAGTGAACCCAGGGGCAGAAACTCATCTGTTATATGAGAGTGTGATTCTTAGAAGAAATCCTTGCATTCCAAAACTATATAGTCAGCATTGGTTGAGATATCATAGCCTTCTATATGAGGGTAGATGAATTGACTTAACCTTCTATATAAGGGTTCCCACCATTCGTATTACAGTTACCTATTATATTAGGGTCACTCTCATGTTGTCCTTACTAGTGGTGCGGTATTGATACCCTTCCAATCATGGCACATATTGGACCCCAATTTAGCTATAATGCGTCATTTGGGGCATATCGATTAAATGACTACTTTCCACAGTTTCAGTATCAGTATCAGTCAAGAACTCAGATAGTTCTTCAGATTTCAGGATTGGTAGATACAGTCAATTTAGGTACAGGATAAACTTAGCTAGTTCCATCAAATGTAGGACTGTCTGATCCAATCACTCATGTTATTAGTTATATCAGTTATCAGTATGTCATATTATTATTATTCAGATTCAGTAATCATGTTATCATGGTATCAGTGTCAGTTTTTATGTCTCATGTATGTACTCTCACGCTCATGATAGTCAGTTTTTTATTATATTTGTTCATGCATATGAACCTCATGCATTCAACTTACCTCACATGCATACCAGTACATTTAAAGTACTGACAAATTTTACTATAGTGTCTTTTACCATAGGTTCAGAGACACGAGTTCCAGAGCATCAGTATATTACAGTCTCAGTAGTAAGAGTTACCAGTGAGCCCTTATCCTTCGAGGACATGATTATTACTCTATTATCTCATTAATTAGTTTATTAGTAGGAGTTAGTTGGGGACATGTTCCATCAACTCCTTACCGAGACAGTTCAGTCAGTTAGAGGTTTTCTAGACTATTATGTTCAAACAGTTGTTTAAGTTGTTTTGGGTATGTCATACCCCTTTTAAGATGTTATGTTTTAATTTAGATATGTGAACCTTATGGCCTCTTAGTTCATGTTTTTGTATTATTCAGTATTTTATACAGTATACAGGTAAAAATATCAGTCATAGGTTAGCTTGTGGTCCTTCGGGGTCATGAGCACCATGTAGCATTCTAGGTACCAGATTTGGGGCGTTACAACCTTGGTATCAGAGCCTAAGGTTCAATAGTGCCCTAGGAAATCTGAAAGCTGCATCTAGTAAAGTCTTGTGCATGGATGTATTGAGCGCCATATTTATGTGCAGGAGGCTATAAGATATTTTATGGATAGTTTTTCTTTTTTTAGTATTCATGTTGTGCCAGTGAGCACAATCTCAATCTAATCTCTTAGTCTAATCCATTTCTCCTCCTTATTTCAAAACATACCTCCCAAGAGAAGAATCCAGCCTGCCCAAGAAGATCCCTTGGATAACATGTTTCTCATGTGGAGTTTAGGGCCACATTCACTATTCTTGATCAATCAGTTGCTGCTCAGAATTAATGAACAGTTGTTATTCCAGCCAACCCAACGTCCAATTTCGCTAAATCTAGGATTTAAGACTTCACCCGAATGAATTCTCCATCCTTTCTTGGGTCTAAGATAGATGAGGACCCTCAGGAATTTCTAGATCAGGTGTAGAAGGTTACACACATAATGGGGGTAACGTCAAGTGAGAGTGCTGAGCTAGCTACATATCAATTACAGGATGCGGCTCATACTTGGTTCAAGCAGTGGAAGTTAGAGAGGGAAGACGGTGCAGGGTCAGTTGAGTGGGAGAAGTTTGCTTCAACGTTCCTTGATAGATTCTTTCCCCTAGGTCTTGGAAAAACTAAGGTGCTAGAATTCATCAATCTGTGGCAGGGCACTATGATAGTGAAAGAGTATTCTCTTAAGTTTACTCAATTATCCAGATATACCCCTCATATGGTTGCAGAAAGTAGGGCAAAGATGAGTAAGTTAATTTCAGGGGTGAACGATGGCGTGGCTAATGAGTGCAGATCCACCATGATGAATAATGACATGACTTTAGCCAGGCTCATGACTCATGCTCAGCAGATAGAGGAGAAGAAGATTAAGATGAGGGATAAAAAGAATAAGAGAGCGAAGACAGGTAGTTTCTACTTTTCCCAGCCTAAGTCAGAAGGAGGAAATCATTCTCAGTTTCATCTTAAGTCATCAGTTCCAGCTCCTTCTTCAGCCAGTGCTCCAGTTTCAAAGTTCAAAGAGGGTAACAAAGATAGAGCGCTAAGATCTAAGTCCCAGGGCAGTGTTAGCAGTGCCTGTACCTATCCTCTTTGCCAGACTTGTGGTAAGCACCATCAGGGTATTTGTAGAGCTGGCAGTGGTATTTGTTTTGGATATGGCAAGACAGGCAACAGAGCCAGAGACTGTCCTCAACCAGGTCCTCAGGGTCAACAGGATCGCTTCTCAGCCTAGTCCGGTCGCCCAAATCAGCAGGGTGCCACCTTCAATGCTACTAGTAGGCAATGCCCAAATCATCTTTATGCTCTTCAGTCTCGACAAGATTAGGAAAATTCTCCTGATGTGGTTACCGATACATTACAGATCTTTTATATGCATGTTTACGCTTTGCCAGATTTAGGAGCTTCTTTATATTTTGTCACTCCTTATATAGCAGTCAATTTTGAAGTCAATCCTAAAATTCTAGTAGAGCCCTTTTCAGTCTCTACCCCAGCGGGTAAAACTATCATAGTCCGACGGGTATACAGGAACTGCTCGATTATGATATTTCAGAAAGTTACCTCAGCAGACTTAGTCGAATTAGAGATGACTGATTTTGATATCATTCTCGACATGGATTGGCTTTATTCCTACTATTCCATAGTCAACTTCCAAAACAAAATAGTCCATTTTTAGTTTCTGAATGAACCCGTCCTTAAGTGGAAGGGTAGTGCATCTGCTTTCAAGGATTAGCTTATTTCCTACCTTCGAGCACGGAAAATGATATCTAAAGGATATGTCTATCATTTTGTTTGAGTTAAGGACACTAGTTCTGAAACTCCAAGTCTTGAATCAGTCCCAGTCATCAATGAATATTCAGATATCTTTCCTAAAGATCTTCTAGGAATTCCTCCCGAAAGGGAAATAGACTTCGGTATTGATCTTCTTCTAGATACTCATCCCTATCTCCATTCCTCCATATAGAATGGCACCAACAGAACTCAAAGAACTGAAAGAATAGTTGAAGGATCTCTTAGATAAGGGATTCATCAAATCCAGCATTTCCCCGTGGGGTGCTCCAGTATTATTCGTGTGGAAGAAATATAGTTCTCTCAGAATATGTTTAGACTACCGTCAACTTAATAAAGTCACGGTCAAGAACAAGCATCCTCTTCCCAGAATCGATGACTTATTTGACCAACTTCAGGCTGCCAGTTATTTCTCTAAGATAGATCTCAAATCCGGCTATAATCACTCAGAGTTAGAGAATGTGACATTCCAAAAACAGTTTTCCATACTCAGTATGGTCACTATGAATTCTTAGTCATGTTATTTGGTCTTACCAATGCCCTGGCAGCTTTCATAGACTTGATGAACTAAGTGTTTAAGCAGTACTTGGACATGTTCATCATAGTCTTCATAGATGATATTCTAGTCTATTTTCATACTAAGAATGATCATGCAGACCATCTCAGAATAGTACTTCAAACTCTCAGAGATCATCAGCTATTCGCTAAATTCAGTAAGTGCGAATTTGGACTAAGGTCAGTAGCATTCCTTGGTCACATTATTTTCAATGATAGCATTAGAGTTGATCCTCAAAAGACTGAAGCAGTAAGAAGCTATCCTCGCCCTATCTCTCTATCAGATAGTAGGAGTTTCTTGGGTTTGGCTAGATATTATAGATGGTTTGTTGGGGGATTTTATTCTATTGCATCACCTATGTCTATACCGACTCAGAAGAAAGTCAATTTTTAGTGGTTAGATCCTTGCAAGAAGAGTTTTCAGGATTTGAAGACTCGACTCACCTCAGCTCCAGTTCTAGATCTTCCAGATGGTTCAGATGGGTTCGTAGTGTACTGTAATGCATCCAGAGTAGGTTTGGGGTATGTCCTCATGCAGAATAGTAAGGTCATAGCCTACGACTCCAGACATCTTAAACCCTATGAGATGAATTATCCTACTCATGATCTTGAGTTAGCCGCTGTAGTATTTGCCTTGAAGATTTAGAGGCATTATCTATACGGTGTTCATGTAGATGTGTTCACAGATCATAAGAGTCTTCAGTATGTCTTTTATCATAAAGATCTCAATCTTTATCAGAGAAGGTGGTTAGAGCACTTGAAAGATTATGACATAAGTGTCCTCTATCATTCGGGCAAGGCCAATGTAGTAGCCGACGATCTCAGTAGACTGTCTATGGGTAGTGTTGCTCATATGGATGACAGTAAGAAAAAGTTAGCTCAGAAAGTACATCAGCTTGCCAGACTAGGCATTTGCTTAGTTGATACAGATGAGGGTGATATATGGGTTCAGAGTAGTTCAGAATCATCTCTAGTTTCTGAGGTAAAAGAAAAGCAAGATAGAGATCCTAGCCT
This sequence comes from Capsicum annuum, assembly GCF_002878395.1. NCBI lineage: Eukaryota > Viridiplantae > Streptophyta > Magnoliopsida > Solanales > Solanaceae > Capsicum > Capsicum annuum. Next base: position 188,339,658 of record NC_061113.1, read on the forward strand.
TGACAAGTTGAAAGAGTCAATCAAGGATCAGAAAGTGGAGATTTTCTCTCAAGGGGAAGATGGTGTTTTATATTGTCAAGGTCATCTCTGTGTTCTAGGTGTAGATGACTTAAGGCAGCAAATTCTTGCAGAAGCGTATGGTGCGCACTACTCTATTTATCTAGGGGCCACAAAGATGTACCCTGACTTATGGGAAGTCTATTAGTGGCGTGGGATGAAGAGAGATATTGCAAAGTTTATGGCTAAGTGCTCTACATGTCAGCAGGTTAAGATAGAGCATCAGAAGCCTAGTGGTCCTATGCGGGAGTTCACTATTTCTACTTGGAAGTGGGAAGAAGTGAACATAGACTTCATGATGGGTTTGCCTCGAACTCATCATCAGCATGATTCAGTTTGGGTCATCATAGATAGAATGACCAAGTCATCCCATTTTCTTCCAGTTCATACCGCTTATTCAGCCAAGGGTTATGCTAAACTCTACATCAGGGAGCTGGTTAGATTACATGGTGTTCCGCCATCTATTATCTCAGACAAAGGTTCCTAGTTCACCTATCATTTTTGGAATGCATTCTAAAAGGGTCTTGGTACTCAAGTTCATCTTAGTACAACCTTTCATCCTCAGACAGATAGTCAAGCAGAAAGGACCATTCAAACTTTAGAAGATATGCTAAGGGTGTGTGCAATTGATATCAAGTGTAGTTGGGATGACCACTTGCCTTTGATAAATTTGCATACAACTATAGCTATCATTCCAATATTCACATGGCTCCATTCGAAGGTCTTTATGGTAGGAGATGTAGATCTCCAATTAGTTGGTTCAAAGTTAGTGAAGCCTCATTTATAGGGCCTGACTTGGTATTCGACGCCTTAGAGAAAGTCCAGCTAATCAGGGAAAGACTCCGGGCTGCTTAGAGCCGACAGAAGGCTTATACAGATGTTCATAGAAAAGTTCTAGAGTTCGAAATTAGTGACTATGTCTATCTAAAGATCCCTCCCATGAAGGGAGTTAAGCGGTTCAGAAAGAAAGGGAAACTTAGTCCCCAATATGTCGGTCCCTTCAATATTTTTAGTCGATTAGGAAAGGTAGCTTATGAGCTCGAACTGCCTTTAGATCTAGCCTCAGTTAATCCAGTCTTCCATGTCTCTTTGCTTAAGAAATGTATAAGTTACCTAGTAGTTGTAGTCCCTATTCAGAGCATCGATGTTCAAAATAGCCTCTCTTATGAAAAGATTCCAGTTGAAATCCAAGACTATCAAACTCATAGACTGAGAAATAAAGAAGTCCCTTGAAAGATAAATCCAATTTTGTACATGTGGTATTTTAAAGATTTTCACTTATTGTCACGTGGGAAATTGAATTAGCTTTCCAATGATACCAATTTCGTCAAAATCCAACATCGAAGTAGAAAGTTATGGACAAAATACAGAAGACAGTAAAACCACCCAGATGCGACAGTGAGGCCGATGGACCATCGGACTAGCGACGGACCATCGCCCACGACCGTCGCAGTAAGGCAGTGAGAACTACCTTCTGCCTAGGAAAGATAGCCCAGGCAGATAGGCCGTCGGACTAGTGACGGACCGTCGCTTAGGCCGTTACAAGGGAAATAGTGAGGCCACCTTTCTGGATAAGGTGCGATGGTCAGGTTAACGGACTGTCAAACTTATGATGGACCGTTGCCCAAGCCATCAAAACCAAAATAGTGAGACCCCATTCTGCCTAGAAGCGACGGTCAGATCCGACGGATCATCAACCCAGCGATGAACCGTTGCACCCACTATCGCAGGTCTCGATTTAGCAAATTTAAGCCATTTTAAAAGGAGTTTTTTTGTCTTTTACCACCCATTTATATACCCAATTTATCCGATTTTAGCCATTTGGTTCATTATGACTTCATAATTAATATTAGGGTTTCTCTCTAATACTAATCTCAAAGAATAAAATATAATCTTCTTTAAGAACTAAGGGATTTCCAACTCTTCAAGTTCAAGAACATCAAGAAAAATCAACCCAGGTATGCGTAGTGTTCATTCATGGACTCCTTTCATCTATGAACTCCAAGAATCTCTTTTCCAACTTCAAGTTATGGATTTTCTTTATGATTTCATGATTGGACTGTTCTTGTTCACGTTGATAAATGAGAAATTAAATATTACTCCATGTTGGGTGATAATTTCTATGTGGTTTTAATTATTATAGATATAGATTCATGCAAACCTATGACTAAACCCTTGAATGATGAAATTAGAATGTGACCATGATGTTTAATTATTGTACAATGATGTTTACATATATCATGCCTACAATATGTTTGATTTAATGCCTAAATAAAGGAAAAATTCCTAACTAGCATGTTGTCATAAAATACCCATGTATGTACAAGCTTATGCCTATCACATATTTGATGAAATACTTCAGTAAATGCATTATGGTGATTATTATGTATTCAAGCAAGTCATGCTTTGTCTGTTTCCTTCTATTGAGTCCTGGGGGTACTTGTACCTGAAATATTAGTTGTGTGCCTAGAGCCATGTTAGGTTTTCATAATACTCTCAGTCAAGTTATGATCCTTAGACTTCAGACCGTCTTATGACTCAGGAAATCTCCATGATCTCATGAACTCAGTCAGTTGCCAGATATCAGTAGTATTTCGTCAGTCAATAGAGTCAATAACTCAGTCCATGTTTAGTTTCAGAAAATCATGTTTAGTGTCTATTAAGATGGGAGTAGAAATTAGCATCGAGCGAACCCAAGGGTGGGAACTCACCTGTTATATGCGGGTGTGATTCTTAGAAGCAATCTTTGCATTCCAGAACTATGTAGCCAGCATAGGTTGAGGCATCATAGCCTGCTATATGAGGGTAGATGAGATGGCTTAACCTATTATATAAGGGTTCCCACCATTTTCATTAGAGTTACCTATTATATTAGGGTCACTCATATGTTGTCCTTACCCGTGGCGCAGTATTGACACCCTTCTAATCAGGGCACAGATTAGACCTCAATTCAGCTATAATGTGTCATTTAGGACATATCGGTTAGATGACTACTTCCCACAGTTTTAGTATTAGTATCAGTCATAAACTCAGATAGCTCTTCAGATTTCAGGACTGTCAGATACAGTCTGTTCAGATACAGGATGAAACTTAGCTAGTTCCATCAGATTTAGGACTGTCAGATACAGTCACTCATGTTATCAGTTATATCAGTTATCAGTATGTTATATTATCAGTATTCAGATTCAGTAATCATGTTATCACGGTATCAGTGTCAGTTTTTATGTCTCATGCATGTACTCTTACACTTATGATAGTCAGTCTATTATTATATTTGTTCATGCATATGAACCCCATGCATTCAGCTTACCTCACATGCATACCAGTACATTCAAAGTACTGACACATTTGTGCTATAGTGTCTTATACCATAGGTTCAAAGACACGAGTTCCTGAGCATCAGTAGATTCCAGTCTCAGCAGTCAGAGTTAGCAGTGAGTCCTCATCCTTCGAGGACATGATTATTTCTCTATTATCTCATTAGTTAGTTTATTATTTGGAGTTAGTTGGGGATATGTCCCATCAACTCCTTACTGAGACAGTTCAGTCAGTTAGAGGCTTTCTAGACTATTATGTTCAGACAGTTCTTTCAATTGTTTTGGGTATTTCATACCCCTTTTTAGATGTTATGTTTTACTTTAGATATGTGAACCTTATGGCCTTTTAGTTCATATTTTCATATTATTTAGTATTTTATGTAGTATACAGGTACAAATATCAGTCATGGGTTAGCTTGTGGTCCTTTGGGTTCATGAGTACCGTGTAGCATTTCGGTTACCAAATTCAGGGCGTTACACCCAATAGGTTTCACTTTCTTAGTCTTCCCAGATAATAAATATTTAGCAAGTAGATCTAGATGGGTTTTTATGTGATCCATGTCTTGGTCACATTCTTTCTCTCTTCTTTGTTGTTCTGCAGTCATTCCACTAGACACAATAGAGTTTGCTACCTCAGAATCCCTGGTATGCCAAGCTCTACTATTTTTGGTCATCCTATCAAGCATTTCAAAAGCTTCTGGAAATGTAAGATCCATAAATGTTCCTCCTGCGGAATTATCAATAACTGGCTTCATAATAAAGTTCAAGGCCCTATACAGAGTCTTCATCAAGTGCACATCAGTCATTTTATGATTGGGATACTGCATCAACTTCTTCTTAAACCTCTCCCAAGTCTCATGAAAAGCTTCAGTCGGGAGCTACTTGAAATTACTGATCTCGTCCCTCAACTATAACATCCTGGATGGCGGAAAGAACCTTTCTAGGAAAGCTTCTTTCAGTTGCCTCCAGTTTATTTTAGAATCAGAAGTCAATCCATTAAGCCACAGTGTTTCCTCTCCAGACAGAGAGAACGAGAATAGACGCAGATGGATGGTATTCTTCCCTACTCCAAGGATATCAAAAGACTTGAAAATAGTGACAGAATTCACTAAATGTATGTTCGGATCATCACCCAGAAGTCCACCAAATATCCCCTTCAGATGAAGTAATTGAATCTTTGTACTAGTGATATTGAAATTAGCTCCGGGCACCAAAGGTGGAGGAATAATATCTTGGTTTCAACTTTTCCATCCATTTTATCCTTATTTTCCTGAATATCAAATTACACAGGTTGCCGATCTTGCCTTGCTCTGAAAGGGCAGTTTTTGTTCACATTACGGTTTACCGGTGTAGCTACATTCTCTGCACGCCTTTAGTTAGTAGGGTCTAGAAAATCATCATCTCCCAAGTCCTCATCATCAGCATTAGGCACTCGCCATAAATTATCAACATTTTGCTGATTAACTTACACATTAGCCAAAGCTGCTAAGTGCTCAGCTTTTTGTTGGTCAGTCATTCTACCTATCAATTGAGGTTTCGGATGTACTGGTAATAATGGTTCACCTGACCTCCATGTACTTGGTGTACACAATGATTACCCTACAAAGAACAAAAACAATAATGAAAATTAAAATTTGGGAAAGTTGACCAAAGGTCAACTAACAATCACAAACTTAATTGACAACCGTATTCCCCGACAACGGCTCTAAAATTTGATACGTTCAAATTACACCTCTCTTATAAGAGAGTAAGCGATCGTTGTAAAATATATAACCAAACTAGGTTGGGGTTGAATCCCACAGAGAATACTATGTTCACTAAGTATTGCAGTTGTTACTAGACTATTGATCAAAGGTTCTAAATTAAAAGGGGGTTTTGATTTGTAAATTGTATCTTGCTCTTTGTAATAGAAAGTGTTCCAGTCAGTGATTTTTATTGCAAATAATAATTCAAAGAGAGTAGACAAACTAGAGTTATGGTCACCAAGATGTTCAAGCAGCTAGGATTGTGAATTATTTTGAATTTCCAATGAATCACTTCAATTGCAGAAGTTATTGGATCCTATGATTTACCCATTTGTATCTCAACCTAAATGAGTAGATTATCCTTCAATTCTCTCAAACTTAAAGGATGCATTAATTTATTCCACTATTCTTTCATGTGGGTTGATCCAGTTAAGGCATCAACCCTTAACCCAAAGGTTAAAGCCCTTAGATTCCATGTAAACCTCTTCTTTTCCCAACAAACAATGTAAACCTCTTCTTTTCCCAACAAACACTTTTTTATTTAAACAAATGATGTTCTGGGGCTCACCCTTCAAGTTTGCGACTAGGCAAGGTCATTATTGTGAAGAAGGGTTTATACAACTTCTGTTAACCATGGAAATCAAATGTTCTCACAACCCCAATCAGCTATTCACATCAAGGCTTCCATTACCCTAGTTATGAGAGCTTAGCCACACATCTCCATAGAATAAGAAGAATTCATTATGATATTCATAAACAAATTTAGATATTACTTACAAAAGTCACAAGAATTGTTCTTGAATCTTCAGTAGCAATGAGAATAAAAATAGTTAGATCCACAATTGTTGCTTGAATCTCAAAGAATACTATGTTACAAAAAGTTTCAAAGATGGAAATATGATAAAAGATACCTAAATAAAACCTAAAATAGGTATTTATATGTTCCAAGGTACAAAAGATTTAAAATTTAAACTCAGAAAAGCCGCGTCCAAGTTGAAAGTCAGGATGACAACCCGTCAGAAGCCTGATGGTCCATTGCGTGGACTATCACTGATGGTCCCAAAATGTCATGTTCTATTAAGGGTTGACGACCATGTTGTCAAGCCGTCTCTGGCCTGGCGGTCCATCACATGGGCCGTCGATTAATCCTCCAAAATATCATGTTCTATTTTATCCTGACGGCTAAGTTGGTGGTCCATCAGATGGTTGATGGTCCGACACTTGGACCATCGCAGAGACCACTTATTTGTTCCCTTCTGTTTTACTCTAACGACCATCCTGGAAGTCCATCGCATGGCTGACAGTCCGCTAGTTTGACCATCAGTGTCCCTTTTCTGATATTTTTCCAAGTCTTTTCTTCATCTAACTCTTTAACCTGAAAACACTAAAATCCAGTATTAAATACAACATTAGTTGCTTGAAAACATACAATTATCCTTTAAAAGATATAAAAAATTCTGTCAAAAGCCGGAACATCAGTGAGGACAAATTTCTCTTTAGAGGATTATGCCAAATTATTTATTGAGGAGATCGTGAAGTTGCATGGTACTCCATTTTCTATCTTATCTGATTGAGGTACCCAGTTCTCATCTCACTATTGGAGATCATTCCAGCGAGGTTTGGGGACTAAGGTAACCCTTAGTACCACTTTTCACCCACAGATGGATGGGCAAGCAAAAAAGATAATACAAGCCTTAGAAGATATGCTTTGGGCTTATATTTTTATTTTGGTGGTAGTTGGGTTGACCACTTGCCTCTCATAGATTTTCCTACAACAACAGTTGTCACTTTAGCATTGGTATGGCTCCTTTTGAGTCCTTATATGGTAGGAGGTATAGGTCTTCTATTGGATGGTTTGAGGTTGGTGAGAATAAGTTGTTTGGCCTTGATTTGGTTCACCAAGCCACGGAGAAGGTAAAGGTGATTCGGGACATCCTTAAGACTGCCTAAAGTTGCCAAAAGTATATGCGGATGCGAGGCGAAGGGATTTGGAGTTCAGTGTTGGTGATTGGGTGTTTTTGAAGTTTTTTTTATAAAATTTTAGGGGATGAGCATCACCCCAGGCCTTATCATTATTCAAAAATCTGTACAAATAGAGGGGGCATAACCTGACCTCCAGCAGCTAGATACAATTGACAAATCAATGTACATTTGAAATGTAAACATGTAAGACCATGTAGTAGAGTGTGGTGTATCCTGTACAAGTATGATGATACTTTATACATTGTATTACTATGGGTTTTTTTTTAAGTCGTTTTAGCGTCCTTCTCTTGAAGCTTGGAATGCCCAACTTGTCTATTCGAATGTATCCAAGTACTTCTAATGGGAGTTGATTATAATGGAAATCATATTGGGGATTATCGGAGTAGTGACTGATCTTGGATAGAGAATCTTCTACAAAGTTGGCTTCCCTGTATACATGTGTGCAAATACATAGCTGTAATTGAGAAATAATTTTAAGAAGAGAAATAAGTGACAGTTGTAGGTGCCATGGGGGTGATTTCTAAGCCCTAATCTAACGAACAAGTAATTTAGAGTTAACCTCCAGGACAACTTGTTATATGCCATTATTCAGACACCACGACAGACTCCAACCAACAGCCTTTACCTCTGCCTAATTGTTAGTCCCATGCCCAAGAAGATTAGCATAGGCATAGATAAGATCACCATTGTGATTCCTAATGACTTCATAAGCTCCTATTCTGCCTGGATTAGAAAGTGGACTACCATCAGAATTTAGCTTAACCATATTAATTGGAGGCTTGGGCCAATACACAGGTCTCACATTTATCTCTTGCCTACATTGTTCCACAAAAGAGATCATCTTGGTCCACTCATTCAGCCAAGGAATATAGGGAAAGGTAGTTCTTAATAGATAGAAGATGTCTTTGTAGATTAAGAATTTTACTCTGGTTGAGTGAGACTTTTTTCCCCTATATTTTGCTGCACACCTATTCTTCCATAAGTTCTAATAAATAATGATAGGAAAAGCCTGTGTTAGCAATTGATGAGCAACATTAATGGGCTTCACTTTTCACTATTTTATCAGCAGGTTCATGAGTGAGGTTATGGCATGGACCACTCCCAGGGAAGAAAAGAAGGTTTGCCAAATACTACTTATAACTTGTCCAGCAATTAAGATATGATGAATGGTATCAGGGCCAGGATTAGGACAATAAATACATGTAACAAGACCAATATCAAATTTGCTAAGGCATTGATTAGTAGGCAATTTCTTTCTCAAACATCTCCATACAAAGAATGAGCACTTAAAGGGGACATGCTTATTCCAAGTGTATTTATCCATTATTGTAATATCTTTATATTCCCTTATTATCTCCCAGGCAGAGGAGCATGAGAATTTTCCACAGTCATTCAACTTTTAGATAGGTTGATCAGGGGTGTCTTCCTCAATTGAAAGGAAATATTCATAATACTCTGAACCAGATATAGTGGGACTGTTGTTGTCAGCTTCTGAATATCCCACTGACCCTTAGTCCAGAAGGATGCTACTTTAATATTATTTGATCTTACTCCACCAAGTCTAAGATTGTGTAGTGGCCCCAGACCTGTCCAGTTGTCCTACCAGAAATAATAATTACTAGATGTGAGTCTCTACAAAATGTGCTTCTCTGCTTTTGTCTTGATTTACATCATGTTTTTCCACATCAAGGACTGGCCATTACACCATTTCCTGGCTACATTGTTAACTCTTTAGAAGTACTTGGCTTTTAAAAAGCTACTCCAAAGATATATCTTTGTCCTCAAAATCCACCATTGTTTGAGCTGCATGGTCCTACAAACATCATTAGTATGCTTGATCCCAATACCTTCTTAATTTTATGGAAGGCATAATTTTCTCTGAGAAGCCCAATGGAATTTTTTCTTATTATCTTTCCATCCCCAAAAAAAGTCAGCAAATAAACTCATGAGCTATTTAAGAGTAGTTTTAGGATGGGTACAGGCTGAAAGAATATGTAATGGATTGATTGCAAAACATGTTTTACTAAGATTACTCTTCCTCTATAATGAGTAATCTTGACTGCCAACCATAAATCTCGGAAACTCTTATTCTAATCATTCGAGGGTAATGACTTAATCTCTATCTCCCAATATATATTAGACATCCCAAGTAGGTAATGGGACTATGTTTTTATTAGAAACCTATTTCACCTCTGATTTTGGACACAGTGGAAGGAAAAACTTGGTCAGGTAGTAAAAAGTGTCTCTTATATTTATTAATGAGTTGACCATACACTACTTCATAAACATCTAGTGTCTTTATTAGTAATCTCAAGGCGTGCCCCATAAAGAAAGTGATGTGGTTTGGTAAGAAGGGAAAACTCAATTCCCGTTATGTTGCTCCGTACTTAGTTTTGAAGAGGGTTGGTAATGTTGCATATAAATTGGAGTTGCTTTCTAGCTTGAGCTCCAATCATCTAGTGTTTCATGTTTCAATTTTGAGAAAGTGCGTGGGTGATCCTTTGATGGTTGTTCCTTTGGAAAAGGTGGGTATTTTATATTTCTTATCTTATGAGGAAATCCCAATTGAGATTTTAGATTGTCAAGTTCGATGGTTGTGGACTAAGGATGTGTCTTCGATAAAGGTTCTTTGTAGGAACCAAAAGGTTGAGGAAGCTACGTAGGAAGCTGAGGAGGACATAAAGTCCAAGTATCTATTCTTGTTTCATCTTTCAAATAATAGTGCTTGAGGTATGCGTATTTTTTAACATCTTTGTTTTTTGTCTTTGTTAAAGGTAAGTATGGTTGTGTGTAAATTCAAATCGTGCTAATAAATGCCTTGTCGGATCATTCATTCAAGGATGAATGATCCTAAGGGGGGAGTATGTAACGCCCTAGGTTTTTGGTCCTTGAAATTTTTTGAAATTTTACCCTCATGTCCTAACTACGACTCTTTCGATGAGTCGTCGGAAGTCTTGACGGGTCATAGGTACTTGGCCATATTCTACTCTGAGTATGAGTGGCTCTCAATTAATCGTCAAGACTTCTTATGGGTTGTATGAACCAAGTCGTAAGGTGTCTAGAAAGTTTGGCCCAAGACACTATCTTCATTACGACTTGAGGCCATAAGTCGTAAAGACTCATGACAATTCGTTATATCCCAATCGTAGGGTGTCTAGTGTGTCATCCCAAATTATTGTTGTCTTGAGTACAAGAAGTAGTTACGAGTCGTTTGGTATAATTATGAGTCGGTGGTATGAATCGTAGCCAAGCCAGCATTGGGCCTTGTTGGTTCTGTCTTGACTACGACTCCTTGTGATTAGTCGTAATATATCCTTACGAGTCATACAGTAACCTATAGTCACTATGACTAAATTTCAATTTTTAAATTGAGGGCACTTTGGACAATTCTCTCCTTACCCAATTAAAACTCCACATTTATAAAGCACTTAAGAGGGTTATATTTCCTTCTTAACATACTCGAATACTCCTAAATCTCTATTAAATTCTCTCAAGTAGCCATACTTAGGATTTCCAAGAAGTAGGTTATCTAAGGGCTCCAGAGTTGAAATCCTTTCATGAAACTTGGTATTTCAGGCATGTTACTCTTCCCTCATAGTTAATTTGTAAAAAACATATGTTTTAAAATATTGTTCATGAGATATTTATGTTGGTTTGAAATTAAGGATTGAGGGTTTTGGTTGTTTGTTGTTGAACAATGTTTTCCCATGGTTTACACATAATTATTCATGCTTTAATTATTGTTTTGAACTTGTGGGTGCATGAGTATGGTGAATGAACTAGAGAACTATGATTTTCCCAAACTTGTGACTTTTGAAGTGGTTATGGCCCCATCCCCATATTGTGAAAGTGGTTTTAATGATGAGAAATATGGGAATGGAACTATTGCATTATGATTTTAAATTGAAACTTGTGGATTCGTGTTTTCATGAGTTATTGCATAATTGAACTAAGGGGTTGAAAATTCCCCCAAGTGATGAGATTGTTTTGGCATGTTGTTATTACCTTGCAAGTGTAGTTGATATAACGATACCAACAATATACGCCTTAATGTGTAATGTGGCTCAATGAATGGGAATGTGTGATACTTGTTTTAATTGGGCTTTAACGAGGGTTGTGTAGCTGAGTCATGAAAGTGGAGGTCTTAAAGGACCAATACTGAAAACCGCGGTTGCCAATGCGAGGGTCTATATGATCGGGTGGTTCAATCCCGCTTATTATTTTCAAGTGATTGGAAGGTTCGAGTCCCCCACATCGTATTATATGATTTGGTGGTCGTGTCACCTTGATATTCTAGGAGGTTCGAGTCCCCTATAGTACATATGTATTCCCTCTGGTTTGTGTGGTTACACACACTGGGCCCCTACCAACTGGGGGAGTGCTGGGCCCATATAGCCCGTGGGTGCCTTCGTATGTTATGACGGTTGAGCTATACAATCCAGGCTGAATTTTTAAAGCGCATGTTAAGCCTTGTTCCCTACCCCAACATGTGGTATACATATATGTATATGCATTTGATTATGTGTATTGGATTTGAATGATTTAAAACTATTGATCATCGCATTATGTTATCCTAATCCCCAAGTTTCATGCTAGTGTTCACCCTACTAACTGTCTCTGTACGCTATATCCCCACACGATGCAGGGTCGAAAGGCAAGTGTACTTTTCTTGTGCAGAGTTAGGTGGATTGACTTGGTTCATCAGTTCGTTGTGTTAAAGTGGTGAACTTCTATTCTTCAGAAGACTTAGTCATTTCAGCAGTTCTTATCATAGACTAGAGTTGAGAGTTTCATTATCATTAACATTATCATTTTCATTCTCATTGTCATCTCTTAGAATCGGAGACATGTCCCGAACAAGACTAGTTTTGGTTCTTTGTTTAGAAGGCTTTTTTTGAATTACTGTGGGTATTAGGTGATGTTGGTCGGTTGTTTGGCCGGTCACCGGTCGTCGATTTTAGGCATGTTATTTGAATTTCCATAAGTTTGTTTTATGTTATCTTGTTATATGTTCAGAATTCATCCGACCTTGGGGGATATTGTGTTTGGTTTGGTTAGGTGTAGGGGTGATCTCCGATCCACGCGGGACTTGAGATACTTGTCGCGGCTAGGCCCTGATTCGGGTCATGACAGTATAATTGTCGTATAATTGTATATAATACATATTTCTATAATATATGTATCAAATTTGTATCGGTATTGTACAAAGCTACCAACAAATGACTAGAAAATAGAATTAAAATTAAATGACCATTTATGTGTCAATAGTTCATCTGAATTGCTATTTATGTTCTTTCCCCAAATTTATATGGGTATCCATTCAAATTAACTCATCTTAAATGGGATGGGTATCCAACTCAATCCATTTAAGATGGATCAAATATTAACAAAACTCATATTACCCATCTAAAAATGAGTAGTTTAATATGTATATAGATAAAAGAGGCTCATTCATAAAATAAAGAAAAACAGCATTAGTTTTTTTTTTTTCATCGTGGGTGGTCGAATTAGAGGGTGGGGGTGGGAGGGATAAGAAAATTTTTATTTTTATTTTTTAAAAAGTTTTACTTTTTTTTTGTAGGGGGTAAGCAAGAGTGGGAGTTGAGGGGTGGGGTGACAATTTTTTTACACTTTTTAGACGCGGGGGAAGAGGGGTAGGGGTGATTAAAAAATTTACTATTTTAAAATATAATTTTTAGGGGGTTTGGGTTCGGGTTAGGGAGTGGGTATTGTGGGGTGGGGGTGATAAGATTTTTAAAAAAAAATTTAATTTTTTTTTTGGGGGGAGGGGGTTGGGATGGGTGGGTGAGGGGATATATTCAGTGAAAATTATCTCATATGTATTTGTTAGATTGTTTATTGCAAGTTATAACAACACTTTTAGATAATTATTTTATTAAGATTTTAATTGTAAGTTGTAGCAATTTTTTTTAAAAAAACTAATTTATTTATTTTGTTAAAAAAATTGGTAAATCATTTTTTAAGAATAATTAACTCATTATTTTAGGATTTAGTATTCAATATCTCCTAAATAATGTGATGATAATTATGAAAGGAGTAAAATATGGTCAATATTATATCTTCATTTATTATCATTCTTACCTTTTTAAAAAAAGTCTCAAATTTTTCTAAAACAACTTTATTGGAACAATATTTTTTGTCAATATCACAAGTTTTATCTTAATAATACTTCTTTTTTTTTTGTTCATCTTCATAGAAAAATATCTTTCACTTTAATTATCGCAAGTTTCATCATTCTTGCCAAGATTTTTTCCTCATTACTAATGCCTACCTTAATTATCTTTCACTTTCAAAATTTTCAAAGAATTTCGGGGTATGAGTTTTAATAGGTATCATCTTTTATTGTTCTTTTTTGATTATTTTGCTTGATTTTTGGAGATTTGATTCAAGTTCGGTATGAATTATGCCATTCATTCCTAAGTTCACATTGTGCTCTCTAGAGTTCACATTGTGCTCTCTAGGCCTTCATTCGATTTTGGGTATGTTTCACCCCTTCTCCAATCAAGAATAATATAAAGAAGAAAGTTGAGATTGATGGTATATTGAACAATCAAAGTGAGTTGGTTTCGAATATTATTATTGATACGAAACAATCATCACCGTTGAAGCAACCTATTTTGAACATGTTTGGAGAAGAAATCTGCTATTCCTTAAAATAAGATGAACAAAAAGAGAAAAAAAGTTTTGGTTGAGCAAGTTGCCGATTTTGATTTCAAAGATAAAATCCCTTCACACAAGCCTAAATTTCTATTTTCCTTATTGATTGAAAATTCCTTCCCATTAATACATACTTTTTCCTAATTAATTTACTTTTATCTTCATCTCGTCACTGAGTTCTTTTGTTTTGATTTATGAAAATAATACAAAAATCTTATAAAGTTTAGTGTATGACAATGATACAAAATCTGCGATGAGGAATGAAATAGATATACAAATTATTTTACTTAATTTTTTTTAATACCAAGTTATCTATAAACTTTGTGGATTGTGATATTCAATTAAGAAGATATACTTTAGATTATAAATTGAATGGAATCAGTTTATAAAGTGATGTCATATATGCTAATTTGTATGAAATGTGCATGGAATAGATATATAAACTCGTATCTATGGATTGTGATACTCAATTTAGGTGATGCCAATTTGTATATCCATTACATACACTATGTGCTAATTTCTTTGAATCGAAATTCTATCTCATCTATTTTCGTACTAAATTAAGGTTGAATGAACACTATCATCTTTCATATCGATAAAAAATAAAATCAATATTTATAAAGAAAAAATGACTGTACATATATCAAATTTGGAAGAAGTAAGAAAGAATATTGTGGTAAAAAGATCAAATATGTGATTATCTATGGAGGATTTTGAGGAAATATATGTGGAAAAAATATAGAATAAATTGGAGTGAAAAGAGGAAGAGAGAATAGTTTATTTGTGAGAGAGAATGTGGAATTGTATAACAAATTAGGAGAAAATAAAGAAAGAAGAATTAAGAGGAGAGAGATATTAGAATGTGATAGATATCCTTCTATCAGCAAAATTTATTTTTTAAGGGTTCTTTTTTCATGTTATAAGAAAAATATTTTTTTTTTTGTTTTAAAAGATGCTATTAATTGCAACCTAGAAAGTATTGCTATGACTTGCAATATACAATCTAAGAATGTAATTTTTTTTTAAAAAAAGTCAACGTAAAAAGTTTTATTATATTTTTGGGGAGAGAGTATGGGGGGCGGGGAATGTGTTGGGGTAAGAAAATTGCCCTTTAAAGCCTAAGGCTTTTGAACCTTTTATCCATACTATAATATGGATATCTGTATTTACACATATTTACCCATTATAAATATGGACCGAGTTGGATATTTTATCTATTTTTGTTTTACTTATTTTAATTGACTCATATTCGATTTGATCCGCTCGTTTGTCATTTTGATACACATTTTAATACTAAATAGAGTATATAATTAATGCAATATTAACTATAAGTTTACCAAATAAGGTACTAATACTACATAAAGTTAGTGCATGCATCAACTTTTCTAATGCACTCTACCAAACGACCCCTAACAGGCTAACAGCAGCTCTATAAGCTATATATGGCGGAGCTACAATGTCATATAGGGTTTGGACGAACCAATAAATTTTGTATAAACCCTATATTTTACTAAAAATCAAGAAAAATAATACTCCCTCCATCTCATTTTGTGTCACCTTTTGATCGAATATGATTTTTTTTATTTTTTTTTTAAAGTAAGTCTCATTTTGTGGAGTTTAAGAAATTTTTAGAAAAGTTAAAAGAAGAGTGGTATCATTAAAATTAAGTGACACCAATAAAAATAAAAAATAGATTGTATCTTTAAATTATTATCAAATAAAGAGTGAAATAACATTCAATGGCATCTCATGATTCCTCGATTTTTTCAATTACTATGTTAATTCAGATGACCAAGACGTGTTTAGCAACGAACTCCAACTTGATATCAAGGTGTTTTACTTTGATGTAGGGGAGAATACGAAATCTCAAGGCTATTTATTTCATCCAATCAGATTTCAGAAACCTCAAAGTGTCTTGAGCTTTCTGATGATATAGAAGCTTGTTTATATCCGGTCACTCTTCTCAATCTGTCCCCACAGCTGATTTGAGTGTAGAACAGACCATTGATTTGCCTCTATGTATTTGTTTGGGTCTCCTGATGGATCGGGTCGGGTATGATTTTCTTTTTAAAAAATGGGTCATTTAGGGTGATATGGCCATTTCATTAGTTAGATGGGGTAAAGTTGATTAATCTTTCAACGTACTTTTTTTTTTTTTTTTTTTTTTGGGCCCTTTTCCCTATTCTAAAATATCTGCCTATTGATTTCTTCACGCTAAAGAAAGCTTTTATTATTGATTTCCCTTTGCCTGCCGTAGTCCGGACCTCTAGCTCGGTATGTACTGTCTCTTCCTAGTTCCTCCTTGGCTCTTCTTTACCTCCCTTTTTAAATTTATTTCCCTATTTCATTTTGTAACAATTTATCCAAAATTGGTACTTTGTTCGTTAATTTGGTGGTTATGCATTAGCTTTAAGTCGGTGTTTGTCCTAAAATTCAGAATACACAAACCTTAAATTCTGACTCCGCTTCTACCTACACAACCCCTCGCCAGCCCATAATAAGTTCAACTTCATTGGTGCTATACTTCTCAGCTTTTCGAAACTCAATAGCGTTTTTTTTCCTTCTTCATAAAGTGTTATATTAGAAAGTTGAAGTGTTTGATCAAATTTTTAAAGAATCCTCCGTCTCATTTTATGTGTCGCCATTTGATCGGGCACGAAGTTTAAGAAATAAGGGAAGACTTGGTAAAATTTACCAAATTATTCTTTATCAAAAAATGTGTCAATATTTTTTTTTTAATTAAGTGATACCAATAAAAGTAAAAGGATAATTATACCTTTGAAAAGTTGTCAAATAAGGAAAGACGACACTTATTTTAGAATGAATTAAAAAAAATATGATGACATATAATTTAGGACGGAGGGAGTAAGTGTTTTTGAGCTATTTTTTTTTTCCCTCGGAAAGCACTTTTGAAACATTGAACAACCACAAAGTAATGCTCTACTATTGGCAAAATTAATTTTCAATTGATTAGACAAACAAAATCTACTATCATTTCAAAATTACTTTTTCGACACAAATTTCTGGTAGAAACACTTACCAAAATAAACAAATTTTGAAAGCCTAGTCAAATATGCTCTTAGCGTCTTCTGTTTCCTTGGTTTTCCTATTCTTGTCTAAATATCTTGTTTATTCTGCATCGAGGCTGACGTGTTATACATTATATGGAGTAAACAAATAATGCCATGTATTTGTGCTCTCGTGAAGTAAGTGACGCACAATTGAGTGCTAATAATAAAGACACATAGCTGGATGAGATCACATTTTTGGATAAATCAGTCCTTTTCTATGTTTTTTTTTATGGGATTGAATCAGCATCATTCAATAATTGGAGACAACAAATTTGACAAGGGGGTCACAATCCCAAATATTTACATATGGCCAGGCATTCTCAAACAGCAACATATCATTCACACTGAAAAGCGATGGATGTTCAATCTATTCCAGCGACTCTGGCTGTCATTTTAGTAGCAGCATGTGTTCAAACTTGTCTTCAATGGGTCAGCAAGCAAGGGAAAGTACCATCCTGTTGCTGGAACAATCATCGATCATTTGCTGAATTTCAACAGGCTGCATGATTACATGAAAGAAATGGCAAGCAAATACAAGACCTATAGGATACTTAAATCTTTTCCAAAGTGAGGTTTACACCTCGGACCCTGCTAATATTGAGTATATTCTAAAGACTACATGTTACGCTCACCCCCACTCTCCCCTCCAAACCCAAAATCATCCCTCCTTTTGGGCTTATAAGGACCATTGTGGCGTTTCATTTCTGGATTTTATATATGAGAGAAGTTTAATGCTACATTCTTGATGCACCTTTGCACACAATTGACCTGTTTTCTCAACTTCCCTTCCTTGTAAAGAAAAACCAGAAAGTTTTCAAGATTCATTGCGAGTACTAATCACTATAATTCACTGCAAGTATCACGATTATGCTAAAACTCAATGTTAACTCTTAACAGGGTGTTTTGCAGGTTTCTAATATAGTAGTTCATTGCAAAACATAACCTATTTGGAGTGGCTTATTTTCGATGCCTTTCAGCCAAAATAACTTTTTAAACACTTTTGTAGTGTTTAAGCAAAGATTAAAAAGTACTTTTAAGCACTCATTTTTAAGTCAAAATAACAAAATATAAGCCAAAAGTCATAAGTTACCTATAAGTTATAAGCTCATCCAAAGAGGATCTAAGCCTTTCTAGTTTCTGAATCTCAATCTGATGCAAAATGGCCCTTTGAGCTTGCTGACCTTGAAATAACTCTTAATGTGTGCTTGCAACAATTGACACAAACATAAAATTGTCTAGTACGTACACCATTCAATTTTTCATGTGTACATGGATCTCACAACTACGCTTAGCAATGATAAGGTGATACTAGTAAGTCGTGTCTCCCATATTCTTTATTTCCCTAAAGAAGCAAAGGAGACAAGAACAGAATGTACTAGTTTCTCACACCTAAAACTTTGCAGGGTTGGCACCATTACAGCAAGTTGAATGATCTTTTGGGTGATGGGATCTTCAAAGTTGATGGAGAGAAGTGGAAAAACCAACGGAAGATATCAAGTTATGAATTCTCCACTAAAAATTTAAGGGACTTCAGTAGTGCAGTTTTCAGAATCGGTGCAGTAAAACTAGCTCAGAAAGTATCTGAAGCCGTGACCTCAAACCAAGCAACAGAAATTCAAGTACATAACTTCACTTTGCTCCACAGTTAATTAACAAGTTAATAAGCTAACTCATTCATTTGGCAGGACTTATTTACGAAATCAACACTGGAGACAGTTTTCAAGATTTTATTAGGTGTGGATCTAGATACTACAACTGAAGAAGGCATTCTATTTTCCAGTTCTTTTGATGAAGCTAGTGCAGTAACTCTTTATCGCTATGTTGATGTGTTTTGGAAAGTGAAAAGATTTCTAAACATTGGGTTAGAAGCAAATATGAAGAAGTGTATCAAAGTGGTTGATGAATTTGTATATAAAATTATCAGAAACAAGACAGAACAGATGAGCAAGTCGCGAGATGAAAGCAGGGTTGTAAGTTGAATAACCTTCTAACTTATTTCCTGTGAGCAAGAGCACCAGATGATATTTGAACTTTTACATGATTGGCAGATGAAGAAATCAGACATTCTGTCTAGGTTCCTGGAAATGAAGAAAACGGATCCAAAGTACCTTAAGGACATAATCCTCAGCTTTATAATTGCTGGCAAAGACACTACAGCTAGCACGCTTTCCTGGTTCTTCTATATGATGTGCAAGCACCCTCTCCTACAAGAAAGAATTGCAGAGGAAGTAAGGAAAGCAACCGGAACAAACGAGTATTCAAGTATCGATGAGCTACCCAACAGCATTACTGATGCCGCACTGGATAAAATGCAGTATCTCCATGCATCATTAACTGAGACGCTAAGATTATACCTGGCAATTCCTGTGGTAATACATAAATATAGTAAGAATGATATAAACAAACAAGAGATGTCATTAGGCCAATGCTTCATGCATGTACCTCTATTTATATGCATATTAGAGCAACACTTGCAGATGAATCATGCATACATATAATATATGCCTATTAGGCCACTGCTTCATGTATTACAGCTCTTGATATTGAGTTTTTTCTCCATGCAGGATGGCAAACTCTGTTTATCAGATGACACTTTTCCTGATGGATTTAGAGTAAGGAAAGGGGATTCTGTCGCATATCAACCATGGGCTATGGGCAGGATGAAATCTTTATGGGGTGATGATGCAGAGGATTTCCGGCCAGAGAGATGGTTTGATGAAAATGATTGCTTTCAGCAAGAAAGTCCCTTCAAGTTCACAGCCTTTCAGGTACACAGAGCTTTACAATCTTAACGCCTATAGTTAGAACTTCTAGGAGCTTGGCTGCACCAAACAGAAATAGTTTTTCAAAATCCAGCCTTGACAAAGAAACATGCTAATTGTTAAGGTTTACAACCTTAATGATTATAATTAATGAATGGTAAAATTATGTTATAAACGTATAATACGAAAGACTATTATAGTAAGAAAGGTAATTGAGGGATCTAGCTCATTTAATGAATGGCTTACAGAAAAAGTCCAAAAATGATCTCTTATCTTTGGCTTTAGACTTAAAATCATCCTTTTTCTTTCCTAAAGAGCATTAATAGTCCTCCATGTTTGAGTTATTGGAGCACTTTTAATCTCCTTCCTAACATCTATTTATTTTTAATCCCTCAGCACATGTGCACATGTCATTCACATGAGAACCTTCTTCACACCCCTTCAATCTCGATCTTCCCAATCTCCACTCTTTCCCCAAAAGATCTCATTCCTATCTACAAATTGAAGAACCCAAAACAAATCAAAGGGTGATTGCTTAAGAAAGAAGGAAAACACAGTCTTATTGTTGTGCCTAGCGCGAGCCTTATTTAGTTTTTAGTAAAGCCAGGCTTTGGCTCCCTAAAGACTAGGGAAATGGATTAAATGGGGAGGGGGCACTTATGCAATGGGGGTTCAGGGTTCAGGTATACTTTCACTAACTGCATTCTACCAATTTTTACCGAAGTCAGAAGCCCGATACATTAATTCACATCCACTCACCACACATTTTTGAATTTCACACCCCTTTTACACTTAACTAATAACTCAAAGGCCACACATCCGGGCAAGTTTTTAACTTAACATCATCTTACGATTCCTTCCGGTAAACATAACCAATCAATTAACGAAAGGGTTACAATTACCAACTTCACTAAAATCACAACATTCCGCTTAATCAATCAGCATAACCACATAGGGAATACATGTAGCACTCAATCAAGCCACAACGACAACATTAGAACACAAGTCCTGCACCTCTTATTGACCCCAACCAGTTAGAATAACTAATTTCCAACCTTCCGAACATTATCGAGATATCAATTGAGACCAACTAATATTAGTTGTGGTTGGCGAGGTACCAATTGAAATCTGTCACGTATCGATTGGACTCAACTCGGGGAGACAACACTGAAATATTACGACAGGGGAGAAGAAAATGAGATGGATTTGCATTTCCAAGAAAGCATACCAGACCTTCTATAGGTTAAACTTGACTCCCAATTGACTTCTCATTATACTGAAAGAGAGGTCCACCGAGATAACTTGAGGTTCTCATTAACACAAACTCTGATCATCACCGAATTGAGGTTTGAGGTGTCGAGCGGAAGTGTGTTTATTGCTCATGATCTTGGCAGGGAAATCACCTTTTTTAGCACTCATAAGTGGTATAACCAGAACTTGAATGACTCAAACCAGATATAAGACTCTCTGTTCATGAATATTATGAGTAATATTCTACTTGCAAACAAGATCAATGTGTTTGGCATATATGAAGCTTCAGCAACTGTTGGATAATTATTACCAGCTGTGCTTGATCCCTTAATAGAAAGGTTTAACCAGCAGTCCACTTCTCTCACCACCTCTCCACTCAACTAATAGTAGTTACGGAAAACACTCAAAAATATTCGAAATAGCTTAAAAATATCCTTCAGATTTTTGGTTCAAAGATATCCCCATTAAATATTTGGCTTAAAAATATTCTCCATCTAACGGAATTCGAAAAAGGATAAAAATATTCCTAAACTATCTGAAATGGATTAAAAATACTCCTCTATTAAATATTTGGCTCAAAAATATTCATCCCTTAACGAAATAAAATTATTCCGATTATTTCGTTAATTTATATAAAGTTCATCATTTAATTTCTATTTCATTAATTTCTTTAAGTGAAAATTCATATTTCGTTAATTTATATTTTGTTAATTTCTTTAAAGATTAAAAAAATGTAAAGTGAAAATACCTTTTTAGAATAAATATATGTTTATTTTCCAAATCAAAGTCAACCAATTTATTATAATTCAAATACTTTTTTTCATTATCTTATTTTTAAATTTTAAAAAAATACTTTTATGTAAAAAAATTAAAGTATTAGGGTTAAAAAGTTAAAGTTAGGGTTTAATTCAATCGAAATAATTTAATTTCGTTAAGGGGAGGGATATTTTTGAGTCAAATTTAACAGAGGGGTATTTAATGAAATTAAATTATTTTGATTATTTCGTTAATTTATATAAAGTTCATCATTTAATTTATATTTTGATAATTTCTTTAAGTGAAAATTTATATTTCGTTAATCTCTTAATTTCTTTAAAGATTAAAAAGATTTAAAGTGAAAATATCTTTTTAGAATAAATGTATGTTTATTTTCCAAATCAAATTCAACCAATTTATATTATAATTCAAATACTTTTTTTCGTTATCTTATTTTTAAAATTTAAAAAATATTTTTATGTAAAAAAATTAATGTATTAGGATTAAAAAGTTAAAGTTAGGGTTTAATTCAATCGAAATAATTTAATTTCGTTAAGGAGAGAAGTATTTTTGAGCCAAATATTTAACAGGGGGTATTTAACGAAATTAAATTATTTGAATTATTTCATTAATTTATATAAAGTTCATGATTTAATTTTTATTTCATTAATTTCTTTAAGTGAAAATTTATATTACATTAATTTCGTTAATTTACATTTCGTTAATTTCTTTAAAGATTAAAAAGATGTAAAGTAAAAATACCTTTTTAGAATAAATGTATGTTTATTTTTCAAATCAAATTCAACCAATTTATATTATAATTCAAATACTTTTTTTCATTATCTTATTTTTAAAATTTTAAAAATACTTTTATGTAAAAAAATTAAAGTATTAAGGTTAAAAAGTTAAAGTTAGGGTTTAATTCAATCGAAATAATTTAATTTCGTTAAGGGGAGGGGTATTTTTAAGACAAATATTTAACATAGGGGTATTTTTGACTCATTTCAGATAGTTCAGGGGTATTTTTGATTCTTTTCCGAATTCTGTTAGAGGGAAGGGTATTTTTGAGCCAAATATTTAAAGGAATAGTATTTTTGAGCAAAAAATTTAACGAAAGACATTTTTGAGCTATTTCAGATAATTTAGGAATATTTTTAAGCTTTTTCCGTAGTAGTTATTATGTGAGAAAGTCACATTTTTTTAAATTACAATCTTTTCAAGAAAGAAAGTGATTTTCTCGTGAATTCCACAATATAGTAAAGTATCTTCCCCTAACCACCAAGAATCAACACTTCCCTCGGCCTTTCCAGCATAAAGTTAAGTTGATTTCCTTTCTCTCCCTGTTATGTTTTCCTCATTGAAGTTTAACTATGCTATTGCTATAAATTGCTCCAAAGTAAAATGGTAGGTTAATTTTTGCAGGCTGGGCCAAGAATTTGTCTAGCGAAGGAATTTGCTTACAGGCAGATGATGATATTTTCAACAGTACTGTTGGGCACCTTTAGATTTAAGATGGGTGATGAGCATTGGAGAGTTAAATACAGAACAATGCTCACTCTTCACATTGACGGGGGCTTCATCTTCTTGCTTCCTATAGATCAGGCCACCAGATTCCGCCGGCCGAGAACAATTGAGATGGATGTCGTTGTATTCTGTCTATATGTATAAACTTCCGTGAAAAATTCAACTTTTTCATTAGTTTTCAATTTATTGGAAATATGTGCATAGTTTGATCACCATGTTGTCCACAAAAATACAAAAGATACTTTAGTGGGATATTTATATAAATTTGGTGATCATATTATTCAAAAAAAAATTCAAATGTTACTTTGGTAAGCTATTTCTAGAAGTTTAACTATCTTTTGAGGAATACCATTAGTTGGGGCTGCAATGCACTGCTATCAAAATTGATTTGTATTTTACCTTCCTCTCTAATTTGATCCACTTGAAGGTAACTTATATTTGTTCTTTCATTTCTTAACCCAACATTGCAAAACTACTTCTACCGATGAAGCTAAACTTCAACCCTCCTTATTCCTCTCCCCTGATCGAACCGTGAACCCAAAAAAGATAATACCACTTCAATTCCAAAGTTGATTTTGGAGCTTCAAAGGCATATCTTCAACAGACTAAATCTTAACAAAATATTATCACTTCATACTATGTAAATTCATTGAGAAATCAAATTGTATAGTTTACAACCAACACTGTTTTGATGTGAATGTGCCTTCAGCTATCATACATGGTAGACAAATCTGTAGTGACAATATGAACAATAACCAAGTCACATTTAAGCTGCTCAAAAGCAAAGTGGCGAAAGTATTGATCAGGCTGAGCATCTCTCAATTTATCTGCACAAGGTAGAAGACAATAACTATACGGAGCATCAATGAGAAAATATATATAATATTAATTCTGAGTGTTTACGAATCTATTCTCTCATTTGTGAGGTCGACAACAGTGCTGTTTTAACACCCTCAAAGATGGGGAAACTGTGAGCCATAAGTCTATCAACACAAAATAAAATCTATTAGATTCACTCATAAACATTGATGCAATGAAACACTCTAAAATAGTAAAAGTTATTAAAACCTGTCTATTTACTCAGGAAACACATTTTTTGTGCAAATAATATTTACTTGTAATATTTGAGAGCAAAAGAAAAGGAAAAGATAGCATTACTTTCATTTTCTAGGGAGATTAATAAACTTACCTCATCAACGTTGTCAAAAATATTGATGCTAGGCTAATGGATGGTACCGACGATCGTTCTTCCTGCATCGACAATGTTCCTAACAGATCTCATTGTAATGGCAACCGCTCTTGCAACCAATCCTGAAGCTGGTTCATTCATGAAAACAATAAAGGGGTTTGCAACCACTTCAACTGCAATGGCCAACCTTTTACATTGCTCGATTGCTCGGTTGATAGACCATCGACTCCAGACAATCTGACACAATGTTGATCTTAATAAAGTTAGCTCCACAAGTTTCATAACTTCGTTAGTAAACATCTGCAAAAAGGTAATCAGTTGGTACTATTATTGGCTGCCATGGATGCTTCTTTAGGATATATTAATACTACGGACAAAGAATTTAGAGAAACCGACCTTTCTCTTATTTTCGTCAACATCTTGAGGTAAATGCAACTAAGTTGAGTAAACAAAACTCATTCACTGTAACATCAGGCTAATGAATGCCATTCTATTCACAATATTCAAAAATATGTGCAAAACTTTCTTACTTCTTCGAGATAATAAATGTAGGTTACTAAGTTACTCTATTTATTAGATGTTTTAGCAGATCTGATAATTATTAAGAAGTATTTTCTTTTAGTTGGAAAATTATTATTTTTCTCTAGTTTTTTTTGAACTGACATTTATTTTGGACGAACCCTTTTTTTAAAAAAAAAAAAATTAAAACAACATTTATATTGGGATAGAGGGAGATAGTTATATAATTGTGAAGTGACTGCAAATTTTGAGTGTAATATGTCTCGTTTATTCAAAGTCCTGTGAGAATACTTATTAACCTGGGGCTTTGGGCTTTGGGATGTAGGTGACAAAAAAGTTTTAAAATGAGGTGTAGGTGATACAAGTCTTAATTATTGAGTGGAGGTGACAATTACTTTATTAAGGATTAAGAAAGTTGGGGAAGTTTGAAAACAACTCAGAAGTTTTTAAATTTATATTTTGATCCAAATGTTAGTTAATATAACAGAAAACGGAGGGAAAAAAAGCGCGTTTCTCTCTTTTCTCATCCGTTGTTGTTTTATCTCTCTTCACGATTATTGTTGTTCATCCTTGCTGCTGCTTTATTCATCATCTTCTGCTTCATTATCATCATCTTCTAGTTTATTATCATCTTCATCTTCTTCTTGTCGATCATTGTTGTTGTTGTTTTTGTTATCGCTAGTGCTGCTATCTGACCAATTTCTTAGGTCAAATTTTGTTTCCTACATCACTTTTCACTTTAGCATTACTTCATATGTGACTTTGGTAAGTAAAATTATGATTTTTATTCTAATTTGTCATCTGGGTACACCAGTTACTGCTGTTTTTCCAACAATGGATAGAACCCGATCATGAATCCAACAGAAGTGCCCACAATTTAAATAGATCACTTATCTGATGCATCAGATAAGTAATTTGTTGCAACAGAATATTTATATATTGCATCAGACTAGTTATTTGTTGCATCAGACTGATTATCTGTTGCACCAAATTGATTATCTGTTGCATCAGACTTCATATCTGTTGTAATAGATGATTAATCTGTTTGGAATAACACAAATCAGCCCCTACCATAAACCCAACAGATTACCAATGTGTTTCAACTCTTGCTATTGCTACTGGATTCAAAATTATTCCTTACGTCCAATTACTCATCTCAAATTTCCTAATTTGATTTCTCATTTTACTTGTCTCTTTTCATTAATCAAGAAGAGATTAAAAAATATTCATGTTTTACCCTCTGCATTAATCACTTTTTCTTCAAATTAAAATGTAAACATTATTCAACAGGGAGACTATACGTCGACCCACGTTAAAAGCTTTCTTCTCTTATGAAATTTCGATTGAGTAGGAAACAATGGTTATTTCAAACACCGTCTACTATTCCACCAACTGATCAGCCCCTGCCATAAACCCAATAGATAAATCTTGCTATTGCTACTGGATTCTAAATTATTCCTTTTTACGTCCAATTGTCGATATGTTTGTTGAGAAGATAATAGACAAAATGAGAATTAAATATGAATTAAAACGTCAAAGTTATTCAAACATAATTTTTTTATTAAACAAAAAAATAAAAATAAAAACACATATAAATAATCTTATTATTATTATTATTATTATCATCATCATCATCATCATCGTCAGCCGACCAATCTTCAATCGGAAGTAGCAAGGTCCTCCTCAGCCTGCGGATCTCACGGAGCATTCTTGCTCTAACTACTCCCAGTTTCCATTGTAGGTCACAAACCTAATTTTGAAGTTCATTCACAACTTCTTGTAGAAAAGTAACATCCCACACTGGATCAGCCATAATCTAGAACACATATGAATTAATAAAAAACTTTAAAACAAAAGTAAATATCTTAAGAATATCCAAATGTAATACAACATATACTATAAATTGGTAAGAAAAATTTTTACCTTAGTCAGGAAAGAGAAAGTGGTGGAAGTCCAGGTGTAATATGAAAGACGAGATACAATAAATAAATAGAGTGTATTTGAATAAACGATTGAGTAAGGAGGGACCTATTTGTAGAGGATTGAATTTGAATGAGAGGTAAAAGGCACGACTGTTCACCTCCATTTATTAATTTTATTTTTAATTTTGATTACTATGAATAGTTATGACTTAATTAATTTAAGAAAAGAAATATTGTGTGTGATAAGTCATGACTTTTCAGATTACATATATATAGATTAGTTCTTTCCAAGAACCATTTTTATTGAGTTGTGACAACAAATTCTATATCTGTTGCAATAAATATAAAACCTGTTGCATCAGATAACCTATCTGTTGCAACATATAATCTAACTGTTCACCTCTATTTATTAATTACATTTTTAATTACTGCGAAAAGTCATGACTTAATAAAATTAAGAAATATTGTGATAAGTCATGACTTTTCAGATTATTATTATTAATTAGTTCTTTTCAAGAACCATTTTTATTGAGTTGTGAGAATAGATTCTATATCTGTTGCATCAGATAACTGTAATTACCTAAATCTGGTACATCCCGAAGGACCACAAGCTAACCTATGACTGATATTTGTACCTATACACTGCATAATATACGGTATATATGTATACATACACTGTAAAATGCGGAATAGAAGCTGTAAGGCCATAAGGTTCAAAACTAAATAAAACATCTGATAAAATAATGTATAAAAAATAGTACAATCAATACCAAAACAAATCTGAAGAAACTGTCTGACATGCTATATTCTGAAAGCCTCTAAGCTGTCTAAATAAGGAGTTGATGAGATATATCCCCAACTAACTCCATATACTAAAATAGATAAGTACTAAAAGAATGACATAATCAAATAATATCATCCTCGAATGATGAGGACTCACTACTAACTCTGTCTGTTGAAATCTGGAATGCTACTGACGCTCTGGATCTCGTGCTCCTAAACCTATGGCATAAAATAAGATACCATAGTGCAAATGCATCACTATGTTAGAATATATTGGTATGCAAATGAGGTAGGCTGAATGCAAATGGTTCATATGCATGAACAATACTAACTGACTGAATGATATGAATGTAAGAATACATGCATTAATACGTAACTGAAACTGAGATCATAATGGGGCTGAATACTAGGTTCTGACTATTGAGTCTACTGATAACATGGATACCCTAACGTCTGAGATTATGAATACTGGGATACTGAATAACTAAGTTTACTGATCCTGATATCTGAGTCACTGATAAATGAGGAATTGATACTGTATTGCTGAGTATTGAAGGACTGAAACTATATTACTGACATGAATGATTGTTTCTGACAGTTCTGATTATGAAGAACTAGTCTAGTTGACTGTATCTGACAGTTCTAAAGCTGAATACTAATAACATGAGGTCTGATAACTGATAATATAAGTGACTATATCTGACAGTCCTAAATCTGATGGAACTAACTGAGTTTCGTACTATATCTGAGTTGACTGTATCTGACAGTCTATATTCTGATGAACTATTAGAGTTCTATTACTGAGACTGAAACTGAGAGTGTGGGAGGTAGTCATCTAACCGACATACCGCAGAACTAAACTGGTGGGGTCCAACCTATAACCCCAGCTGGAAGGATGTCAGTATCGTGCCACGGGTAAAGACAAGCTGAGAGTATACCCTCGTTGACAGGGAGTTCTTCCGTCAATCCCTCATGATAGGAAACTCAAATGAGATGTATAAATCCCTAAACACGTAGGGTGCATCTCTTCCTACACTGGCTACGTACTTTGGAATGCAGGGATTACTACTAAGGATCGTACCCTCTACCGGCTGACAGTGTGTATCCTCATCCCTAGGTTCACTTGGTGCTGAATCCTACTCCCAATTGAATAGACACTAAACTGATTTATTGGATGGAGCTGATCCTGATGGTATGGTTTAGCTGAGCTGAACTGAGTTTATTGAGTTCTATTAATTGACAGAATACTACTAAGATTTGAGGATTGACTGAGAGTACTGAAGTTACTGAGATTACTGAGAATACTTAAGTTTTCGAGATTACTGAGTACTGAGATCATTGGGATTACTGAACTACTGGGATTACTGAGATTTCTGAGATATCTGGGTTGTTGAGCTTTCCTAAGTCACATGACTTACTGAGTTCTATGGATTATGGCTTGACTAAGGATATCGTGAAAGCATGACACTGGCTCTAGGAACACAACTATATTTTTCGGGTACAATATAATAGAAGTCATTGTTTTCATAAGGGTGTAGCATGCATTTGTCATTTAGGTCACAATTTAACTATAATACATAATTTCTAGTCTTTTAGGCAGTTTATCAAACACCTTACATGCACAACTTAGGCATAGGTGTAATCAACAAATTATTAATTCTGAACAACTAAATTTACATGTTTCCAACTCATATGATATCATAGATTCATAAAAACACATAAAGATTCTAACTTGGGAATCATTCAACATCAATAACATGAACATAATCCATTCACCACATAAATATCAAGATATAGAATTTAAAAGAGGGTTCTTGGGCTTCATGGATGAAAAGAATCCATGAATAAACACTATGATACCTTAGCTTGTGATTCTATAAAGATTGACAGAAAGATTTTTAAAATTTGACGGTGAATTCCCTTGGAATTAAACTTCCTATGAAAACTCTAGGGTTTATTCTTGAGAGTTTTTGAGAGAAATTTAGTATAAGTTGCTGAATTATGGCCAAATCTCGTATTATTAGGCTTATATAGGGTGGAGAAATTGATCAAATTTCCCTTAAGACACGGAAGTGTAATGCTTACAAAGGCTACACAAAGGGCGGCGCCTTCGGTAGAGCCTTTTGTACCTAGGAGGTGCCTTTGGTAGCACCTTATGGAACCTGGGCGGCGCCTTTGGTGTTGAATTGCCCACAAAGGCTATACCATGGGCGGCGCCCCTTCATAGCCTTTGGCTACTGGTTCGAAATCCAAACGAGCCCTAAATGGATTCTGAAAATTTTGAAACTCACCCGAAATGTACTCTTGCCTTGCCCCATCGCAATAAAACTTGAAAATCATAAAATGGATGTCGGGAAGGTCATCAAATAATTCTCCGAAGTTCGGAGGCTTAAAATCAGACTAAGTGTTGAACACTTATAAAAATTTGTTGAACACTTATAAAAATTTTCTAAGTGTTGGATCTTTTAAAGAGCTTCAAGGAGCTAAACGAGCTGAATTTAACCGCAAGATTTTGCGGGGTCTTAGAATAACTCATCAGTGACAATAGATATATCATCTATTGCAACAATAGAGAATCTGTTGCATCAAATAATATATCTGTTGCAACATATAATCTATCTTTTTCATAAAAAAAAACTATCATCATATCATTAATTCAAATTTGCTGACTTTTTTATTATATAAATTTAAAAAACTCCTTTTAAATAATTGTTTCTTTAATAAAATAATAACTATTTTTATTTTCTGGTAACAAATATAATGGACAATCTGTTTTAATAGCTTTTTTGATTTCTTCTAATAGCTGATACATCAGTCGAAACAAATGGGGAATTTGATCAATCAGCAATATTGTTGAATGTATGTGTTTTTATTTTAGACAAAAAATTATGACTCTTCACTTTTTTCTTAACAATCATCATATAACTTAATTAATCCAATGTTGCGACTTTGTTTTTAATTAAATAATATTTTTTTTTATGGATATAAATTATGTATATCATTTAGTTCCTTATTATTCATTAACGAACCATTTTTAGGAGAATCATGACTTTTCACCACCCTCTGTTGCCACAAGTGCTCAATCCCTACCTCCAACCGTCGACATGTTAAGAACAGAGAATAAATAAAATAATAATTAAATATTAAATAAGAATTAAAAATGCAAAGTCAACCAAACATAACCAAACAAAACATATACATAGATTTTTGAATCCCTTATAGGTAGATCCGATACAAAAAGGAAAATACATACGCTAAAAGAAAGAAAAAAATAACCTATTATTATTATTATTATTATTATCATTATTACTATTATTATTGTCAATCGAATAATTTTCATCCAGCAGCAGCAGGGCCGCCCTCCTCGGCCTTATTTCGAAGTTGGCCAAATCCCTCTAGAGTTCATCAAACTGCTTTTGAAGTTCCCTCAAGGACTCGATATGAATCTTCTTGTATGAATCTGGATCAGCCAAATTTGTACTGTAAGTGTAGGAAAATGAACGAGTGAGAGTAAGAAAAGGAGGCCGGAGGGACCTATTTATAAATGATTGAATTGAAAGGGGTAGTCAAACAAAAAGCCATGACTGTTCATATATCCCTTGATTAAATAAAACTGGTGATTTTTTGAATATGTAAATTGAAAAAAATGGATCTAAATACAATATTTTATCTTTTTATTATATTTCAAAAAGAAAAGAAAATTGCTTTAAAATAAATCTAACAGATGGGTAATCTGTTGTAAAATATATTTCATCTATCAGATAACTTACAACATATTGACAATCTATTGCAACAGATGGATATATCAGTTTGCTTTTCCAACAGATGTGATGTCTGTTGCAATTTGCTAGTCATCTATTTATTCAATTTAAGCCATAGATGGGCTAGGAAGAATAAGGTGCGTGCAGATGGATCCATTATCATATGTGTGTTAGTTAAGAAGTATTACTAATAAGGTCACCGGGACAACACACACAAAGAACAATATTTTTGTGAATGTTATTTTTAACTAATTAGGCACTGATCATTCAAATAAGATCCTGCATTATACAATTAAGTTTGATGGGTTCAAATTGACAAGGTTGAGGGCCTCATGAAGATGGTGAAAAAACCCTGTTACAAATTAATGACGATTGTTGTTCGTATTTATGCGTGTCAAGTTTTTAGAAGGGATCAATATTTAGTGTCATTGCAGAGAGCCAATAGCGATTGGACTTAACTTTAAGTGTGCATTGGACTCTAAGAACACCTTTGAAGCCTCACACTACATCAAGCAAGAACAAAAAACTAATAGAAATTCCCCTGGCCCAAATTTATATGGAAGGGTTGATCGAGAAGATGATTATACGCCAGAAGGAGCCGAAGGAGAATGCCTGTGAGGGAAAGGGGAGTTGATAAAAGACTATATCATATGAGAGCTAAATGAAGATGATACATAGGGTAGAAAGTAACTTCTAGCGAATTTAGCCGATGAAATTATCTTAAAACAACATGAGAAATCTGAATTAAGTGTAAATATGAAAGTGTATCCGGCAATGTAAATTCCTCTATTGTCTCTCTGAAAGAAAAATAATGCAGATGGACACTTTTCTAAGGAAATGTGACTAGGTAGCATGGTCGGGATTATCAACTAGATAGAAAATAACAGAAGACCAAGAAAGAAGCCTTACGGGCATCGAGGGTTAAAATGATGTACAATAAGTCTAGAAAACTTGCGCCAAAAGCAATTGCAGTTAAAGTAAGGAATCTAAACAAAGATGGCAATTTCTAAATTTTGAATTTTATCCCATGCCTTCTTGTTTGTGGTTTTAATTAGGTCCACTGTTGTTGAGCTGATTAGAACCACAAATGATATTGAAAGACAGATTGAGTGTCATTACTTCCTTAGCAATATGGATTAATTGATTGTGTTTTCTTGCCTTAGCATGCTTTTAACATTTCTTGGACAAGATCAAAGGCTTGCTCTAGTTTGTGAATTTTGATAATTTTCAACCTTGCCTCCGGCTTACTATTTCTGTATTTAAGTTGGTCGTTATCGTCTTCGAGGTTGGTATAAAATTCCTGATCTCTTGTGAGCTCGATCAGGAACACTACCTTCAATGTTGTGGCATTGAAGAAGGCCTTCAAATTACTTTATTCAGAAGCCTTAAAGGATACACAGAGGGTTTCTGTGTTTGTTTTAGGTCAAAATGTGTTGATGCACACTCAAGATATGGTCCCAACCATTGAACAACTCACTTTTATCGAGTGTTGCTCAATGCAGCTTGCTCAACCAATTTGATAAATTAATAAGAAAGGAATTACATAGCATGTGATCTAAACTGACTCTACCAAGCCTATCAAACGTTACGTAACTCCAGGCTCATTACACTATCAAAAAAATTTGACAGAGTTAGTGCACAAATTAAACGATCTAAATCTCTCAGCCTTTCTGCTGATCGCTCTTCTCTAATTATAGATGATAAGATATTTGCTATGCAAAATTCTACATCATAATCTCTTAATATCACTTGGTATTGAGAGATTACTGATGATGTCTTCAGAAGAACTTTTGCCCTGGCAACCATTTCTGGCGACGGTGCAGACTTTTGCAAAACAGATATCTTATCATCTATTATTGGAGAAGAGCTATAAGTTCTGTTGAGAGATTGAGCTTGTTTGATTTGTGCACTAAGTCGAGCCAGTTTTTTTGATAGTGTAATGATCCTGGAGTTACGTGACATTTGATAGGCTTGGTAGAGTTGGTTTAACTCACACACTATGTAACTTCTTGCTTATTAATTTATCAAATTGGTTGAGTAATCTACATTGAGCAACGCTCGATAAAAGCGAGCTTTTCAATGGTTAGGATCACATCTTGAGTGTGCATCAACATATTTTGACCTAAAACAAACACAACAACCCTCTGTGTATTCTTTAAGGCTTCTAAAGAAAGTGTTCTGAAGGCCTTCTAAAATGTCACGACTTTGAAGGTGGTGTTTCGGATCGAGCTCACAAGAGATCAAGAACTCTTGACCAACTTCAAAGATGACAATGACCAGCTTGAATACAGAATAAGCAAGCTGGGGGAAAGCTTGAAAATTATCGGGATTCATGTACTATAGCAAGCCTCTGATCTTTTCCAAGAAATGTTGAAAGCATGCTAAGGCTATAAAACATAATCAATTAATCCATATTGCTAAGGAAGTAATGACACTCAATCAGCCTTTCAATCACGTTTGTGATTTTGATCAGTTCAATAGCAGTGGACCTAATTGGAACCACAAACAAGAAGGCATGGGATGAAATTTAAAGTTAAAAAATTACCGCCTTCGCTTAGATTCCTTACTTTAACTGCATTTGTTGTTGGTGGAAGTTTTCTAGACTAACTGTACATCATTTCAACCCTTGATGCCCGTAAGACTGCTTTCTTGGTCTTTTATTATTTTCTATCTAGGTTATAATCCCAACCACGCTACCTAGTTGCAGCTCTCTAGCAAAGTGTCCATCTGTACTATTTTTCTTTCAGAGAGACAACAGATAAATTTATATTGCCAGGTACACTTTCATATTTGCACTTGATTTAGATTTCTCATGTTGTTTTAAGATAATTCCATCGGCCAGATTCACTAGAAGTTACTTTCTACCCTATGTCTCCTATTCAATTAGCTCTAGATGATATAGTCTTTCATCAACCACCTATTTTCCCTCGAAGGTATTCTCCTAACGCACCTACTGGAGTATAATCATCACCCCAAGCAACCCAACCATATAAATTTGGGCTAAGGCAATAACTATATTGGTTTTCCATTCTTGATAGATGTATTTCTAGGTTTTGAAGGCCTTCTCAGAGTCCAATGCACTCTAAAAGTTAGTCCAATCGCTATTGAATCTCTTTACAATGACACCAAAACTAGATCCTTTCATAATTCTTAACAAATAAACATGAGCAACAACCGACATTAAATCTTAACCGGGTATCAGAACCATATTCATGGTCCATCAGCCTTATCAGTTCGGACCTACCAAACTTAACTGTAAAATTACAGATATCTTGTTTGAATGATATATGACTAATCGATAAAAATAGCATTCACAAAATCAATGTACTCTATGTGTGTTTCCACGATAACATTATTAGTAATACATACCTTCCATATATGAAGTGGCCTCCAAACCCATCTTTACTGCATCCTATTACGATGGTCGAAAAAAAGTTGATCTACTGTCAGTTCCTTATATCTACAAAGAAGAGGAAAAAAAGAATGTCATAGAAAGAACATTATTCATCTGTTCAATAGATGTAGAGTCTGTTGCATCAGATGTGGAGTCTGTTGCAACAGATGTGGAGTCTGTTGCAATACATATAGAGTCTATTGCAACAGATTTGGAATCTGTTACAATAGATTTGGAGTATGTTACAACAGATTTGGAATACATCAAACCAGCCTTGCTGGTGTTTGATTTGTTCCAACAGTTGCTCCGTTTGTTGCAACATCAATAACATCATAAACTATAAAAAAATAACAAATAAAAAACATCAACAACAAAAAAACAACAACATTTGTTCCAACATCATCAACAACAAAGAAGCAACATCCTTTGTTCCAACACCATCAACAACACCACACCACAATTTTCAACAATGCCAACCCTACTAACAACATCAATAACAACATAAACAACAAAGAAACAAACAAAATACATATCAAAAAAATGATACTGCCAACAAGACTTTTAAACTTTCCCCAATAGAATACTTTTTTCACATATTGTAATAAAAATTCTGGGTTTATTTATTCAACACTTAAAAGTTCCTTCAAATTTTTTAAATAAATTTATATGGGTAAATAGTAATTAAATAAAAAATAGATGTAAACAACTTGCAAAGAATAAGACAAGAATAAAAGAGCAATAGTGAATCATACCTTAATGTCAAAATGGGATCAAAACAACAATTTCAGTCAAGAAAAGATATGGATCGATTTAGATTCGAAAGGATATTTATGAGAAAGAGAAGAGAAAAGAGAGAAGACAGAAAAAAGGCTGTGATAATTCTAAGCTAAAGAGGAGAGAAAGAAAAAGATAAGAGATGAATAAAATAATTTTAGGGTTGAAGCTGAAGCTGAGGAGAGATGAGATAATTCTAGATGTATCGTGTACGTAGACGTGGGTTTCAATATTCATTAATTAATATAATTAATATTCATTAATAATTTGAGGGGCACGATAAAGACTAGTTAACATTGAAAAGACAAGACAAGACTACTCAATGAATACATTTTTGAGTTATCCAAGAAAAAAACTCTTCATTTTTACCGCATTTTGTAATACTTACTACTTTATCTACTCGGACAGAAGCTTGTTTTAAAATTGAAAGGGAAAAAGATTTTCAAACAGATATGTCATCTGTTGCAACAGATAACAATATCTATTTAAAAATACCAACAGCACAGTCATCTGTTGCAACAGATACAAATATCTGTTTAATAAACCCTTTTCATTTGATAATTAAATATGTCAACTATTACAACAGATGTCAATATCTATTTAAATATCCCAATAGCTCAGTCATCTATGACAACAGATGCAAATGTCCATTTGATAATTAAATATCTGTTGGTATCTGTTGTAACAGATGACGAGTGACATTGAAAAGACAAGATAAGACTACTCAATGAACACATTTTTGAGTTAGCCAAGAAAAAAAACTTTTCATTTTTTACCATATTTTGTAGTACTTACTACTTTATCTACTCGGACCGAAGCTTACTTTAAAATTGAAAGGAAAAAAAGATTTTCATATATATATATATATATATATATATATATATATATATATATATCATCTGTTAAAACAGATAGAAATATCTATTTAAAAATCCCAACAACACAGTCATCTGTTACAACAAATACAAATATTTGTTTAATAAACCCTTTCCATTTGATAATTAAATATGTCAACTTTTATAGTAGATATCAATATTTGTTTAAATATCCTAATAGCTCAGTCATCTGTGACGACAGATGTAAATGTCCATTTGATAATTAAATTAGATATATCATCTATTACAATAAATACCAATATTTGTTTGAAAATTTTCAATAGCTCAGTCATCTATCACAACAGTATCAAATGTCTATTTGTTAATTAAATTAGATATGTCATCTGTTGCAACAGATGTAAATATCTGCTAGAAATTTCCACTAGCTTAGCC
Source organism: Capsicum annuum (assembly GCF_002878395.1). Lineage (NCBI taxonomy): Eukaryota > Viridiplantae > Streptophyta > Magnoliopsida > Solanales > Solanaceae > Capsicum > Capsicum annuum. The sequence continues at coordinate 188,376,412 of NC_061113.1, forward strand.
GTTTGTTCCAATAGATTTTATTACAATTGATTTAGGTGGAACTAGGGATGAATAAAAGAGCTCATAGGGTCAACTACAACTTCAATTGAGTCTTTGCAATTGGCATTGGTATTGCATTCATCCCAACCTGGATCATCGATCGATCACTCTAAATTGAAATGAGCTTTTATTAACTTAATGTTAGGATTAATATCACCTAAATTGATTTAGGTGGAACTAGAGATGAATGAATGAGCTCATATGGTCAACTACAACTTGAATTGAGTCTTTGCAATTGGCATTGGTATTGCATTTATCCTGACCCGGGTCATCGATCGATCACTCTGAGTTGAAATGAGCTTTCATTAACTTAATGTTAGGATTAATATTACCTAAATTGATTTAGGTATAACTAGGGATGAGTGAATGATCTCATAAGGTCAACTACAACTTCAATTGAGTCTTTACAATTGGCATTGGTATTGCGTTCATCCCAACCTAGGTTGTCGATCGATCACTCTAAGTTGAAATAAGCACTCATTAACTTAATGTTAGAATTAATATTACTAAATTGATTTAGGTGTAACTAGGGATGATGAATGAGTTTATATGGTCAACTACAACTTCAATTGAGTCTTTACAATTGGCGTTGGTATTGTGTTCATCCCGACCCGGGTCATCGATCGATCATTCTAAGTTGAAATGAGCTCTCATTAACTTAATGTTAGGATTAATATTACCTAAATTGATCTAGGTGAAACTACGGATGAATGAATAAGCTCATAGGGTCAACTAAAACATCAATTAAGTCTTTGCAATTGGCGTTGGTATTGTGTTCATCCTAACTCGGGTCATCGATCGATCACTCTGAGTTGAAATAAGCTCTTATTAACTTAATGTTAGGATTAATGTTACCTAAATTTATTTAGGCAGAACTAAGGATGAATTAATGATCTCATAGGGTCAACTATACTTCAATTTAGTCTTTACAATTGGCGTTGGTATTGCATTTATCCTGACCCGGATCGTCGATCGATCACTTTAAGTTGAAATGAGCTCTCATTAACTTAATGTTAGGATTAATATTACCTAAATTAATTTAGATGGAACTAGGGATGAATGAATGAGCTCATAGGGTCAACTACAACTTCAATTGAGTCTTTACAATTGGCGTTGGTATTGCATTCATCCTAACCCAAGTCGTCGATCGATCACTCTAAGTTGAAATGAGCTCTCACTAACTTAATGTTTTAAAAACTAGTATATCTTTTGAAATTTTAAAAATTAATTAAGATCAATTCAGACCAAATTAACAATTTCAAAACTTGTCATTCTTTTTTAAAATTACAAATCAACTCATACAAATCATCCATTTGTGGGAAAAACTTTTCCTCATTTAAAATCTCAAGTTCTAGCTCCTCCCTCTTTCTCTCTCTCTCTCTCTCTCTCTCTCTCTCTCTTTCTCTCTCTCTCTCTCTCTCTCTCTCAATAATACATAAAACAAGTACAACATATTGCTCAACCCTTCAAAATAGTTTAATTTTCTTCCCATTTCTAACCATGTAGTTGTTATTTTCAACTTTATTCTTGCTTGTATCTATCGTTTTCTCTATCTTCGCAGGTAACAGAGTTCGAGAAGAGTTCTACATTTGTTCTTTATTCTAAAAATTGTATCTTTTTTAGTTAATGATGATAAAGAAGACTTTTAGTTGTATTATCTGCGAGAATGGGTTAACAATTTTGTGTTTTGATACTAAAAAAGTAGGAAGCACCCGAGAAAATCCTAGTTTTTATCTCAGTGTTTTGTTGATTATCGTGGTATTATTGTATGGTGTTTGTGGTGTTGCTGGTGGATGTTGTTGGTGTCGGTATTTGTATGTTTGGTGGTGGTGTCGGTGGTCTTGGTGTTGGTATTATGGTGGCATTGGTAGTAGTCTTGGTGGCATAGGTGGTGGTATTGGTTGTGGTATTGGTGGTCTATCTATTACAACAGGTGGAATATCTATTGGGAGATATTAAATAGGTCTTTAAAAAGATTCCCCATCTGTGCCAACTGATGGCTTATCCGTTGGAGTATTTTTTTTTTGTAATGTGGCGTAGAATAATTTATTGAAATTTGTCTTACCTTTTTTTGTAAAAAATTATGCAAATAGCAAATACAATGTATTTTTTTTCTATTGTTTGTAGTTAAAAAATGTCTCCCAAAAGGAAAGAAACTAAAAGTAGATCAACTTCTGACCACCCAACAAAAATGGCTAGAGTACAGATAAATTCGGAGGAACTTCCTGAACAATCTTAATCAGGGTAAAATGAAGCCAAGGAAAGTGATAAATTCTTCTCACCAATGGGGTGTGAAATAATATCAAAATCCCAGCATGATTCTGTCAAAACCATTAGTATCGATTGATTTTGAGTTTCGATGCCGATGGATAGCCCTGACAAAGTAACTGGTGATCTTATACTTAAATATCAGTTGGGGAAATATTTTGATGAATTATGGATAATTATGAAGAATGAAAACATAGACGGACTTTTTAACAAGAGCTGTTTTGCATACTTTCTCGAGCTGCCTAAGAACTGTACTCTCTGTTTCCCAATGAGCTTGGTATATGGTCTTCTCAAGCGCAAGATCAAGTACATGGGGGATGATAAATATATAAAGGAGGGCGAAAAAAATATGGATGAAATCTAGATCAACTACTGTGGCATGCTGATTTGTTTTAGGTTGAAAGAGTTTGCCATAGTGACGGACTTGAGATGCGATCGTCTAGAAGAACCTCTTATAAAGGAAATACCCTACAAAGGGTCCAACAAATGCACGTGAAAAAATATGGGTTGTTGGTCATTGTTGGATGAAGTAGTTACAAAGCGGCGAATTATATGGCAGATCTCAAGGATAAAGACATACCAAAGCACTGTAAGGAGAAATTAATCTTAGTTTGGTTTGTCCATTCCATTTTATTGGCAAGAGACGTTAGGAAAGTCATAGAAGATGATTTGTTGGTGCTTGCTGATGATTTTGACAAAATTAACGACTATCCTTGGGGATATGACTACTACTACTTGACTGTCCAATATTTACTGACAAAGCTATCCATTGGGACAATCACATTATACGGCTTTCCCTGGGCTTTCATAGTAAAATTGATCACTATTTTTACTCATCCATTAATTTATAATGAATATACTTATTATGACTTTTTTTCTTGCTTCCTATTTACATTTTTTAGGCTTGGGCATGTGAAACCATTTCTCTCATGTGAAAGCAGTTCAAGGATTACCCGGATGAGGTTTCTCATCGAAAGATCCTTAGGTGGTTGACGACTGCAAAGGGTAGCAAAAAATATATTAAGGAGCAGGACGCTGATCTATTTAACCCTCCAAATAATGTAGTACATCTTCTTTCAACTAAAATAATTTGCCTCAAAGAAAGAATTAAAACAGATGTTCGTTACAATAGATTACCCGTCAACTATAACTGGTGTAATAGATGGGTAATCTGTTGTGACAGACAATCCATATTTTGCAATAGATTAACTATCTGTTGCTCTGGTTCTCTGAACTCAACTCAACAGATTACCCATCTGATGCAAATTATGCAATAGATGTGTAATCTGATACAATATATTATCAATCTGTTATGACATACAGATCAGCTATTGCGGCAGCTAGATTGTCTATTGCATAAGTTGGCTGTGTTAATATCTATGTAACCCAACTGACTGCAAATTATTGTTATATGATTTAAATACCTCCTATTTTTTTCATAGGTTGTGCATCCTTGGATTGTGCCTACCGATAATGAGCTGGGGCTAACTTCTTTTCTTACTCTGGGACTTGTTGATACAAAAAAAGACCCAAAGGTGGAGTTAATAAAGAAGGAATTGGCTGGAGAAACATCCATAAGAAGAGCAGTTAGGCAAGGTCAGCCTAATATTGAAGCTCTTCACAACCAACCTCAAACTATAATAGATCTGGGTGCTTCTTTTGGGGGTGTTGCTGGTAGAGTTATTTGTGATGGTGGAAGCCATCCTGATGCTGCTGCTGCTGCCAGTCATTATTATGAGAATGTTGGTGCACAACAAAAAATAAATACTTTTGAAAACACCCCTTGCACAGGTCCCTCTCACCCCTACACCGGTCTCTCCCACCCTTACAGCGGTCCCTCTCACCTCTCCTCACCCTCATGTTCTCATTGCAAATGCAAAGTGTGCAAGGACAGAGAAGATAAAATCCTTGAAAAGATAAAGGCTATTGATGAAGCTGTCGAGGATTTAAAATCTAGGAGGGTGTCATACCTTCCAACAAGGTAAGGGAGCCACGCACTCCTACAGTGATGGTTAGGAGGAAGAGAAGAAAAATTAGACAAATTCTCTTTGTTCTGAAAACAACAAAAACTGCAACTCCTCCTACTCTAAGAGTTGTTGAAGTTTAGGGATCACTGAAGAAGTTGGACATATTCACGACACTTGGAAAGGAAAAGAAGAAGGAATTGCAAGAAATCATGAAAGACAGGATGAAGGTTCAAAAAGAATACCCCATGCATTCATTTGCCGCCAAAGACTTTATGAATATAACAAATATGCGTGTGTGGTATGAGGACAATGTAAGTTTACTTTTACTAACCTAGCTTTCTAATCTACTCCACGAAGAAGAATCTACGCAACAGATGTGTAATCTGTTGCAACAACTTGGTATTCTGTTGTAACTTAATACATATCTATTACATAAGTTACGTTGGCTGGGTAATCTGTGAACTGATTCAGAGAACCCTCTGCATCAGATTTTTTTTACTGTGTTTTTATTCTTTACAATTACTAACCTATTTAAAAATTATCTTCTTATACCACAGTATATTGATGAAATTCTCTGCCCCATGAGGGGCAAGCAATTAGCGTACTCGGATGATTATGATGCTACTGATAGGATAATGGACCTCATCTTCTATAAAAATTTCAAGGATAGGTACGTTGATCTCCGCCCAAAATTCAACAAGTTAGTTTCTATGTTCCAATGGGATGAAGAAATGATTAAATATGTTAGAAGGAAAAGGCCATATCCACACGACAAAAGTTGAACCAAGGCAAAGAGAATCCTTGCAGTCATGAACATGGAAGTCAAATATTTTCTTGCTGTTGATATACTACTCTACGAGGGAAAGATTAAGGTTTATGACTACAACTTACCTGTCTTCAGCGAGGACACGTTTTTAGCCTACATGCAGCCGCTCTTTAAGTTGTTGCCCATGTTATTAACGCAGAGTAAGCTGATAGATCATTTGTCTACTGAAGTCTTAACGAAGGAATCATTTTGAAGGTCAAAATAAGAATATCAAGCTCCCAAAAACTAAAACACGTGCAGCAAGCGGGCCGGACTCGCTTGCATACATCGAGTGTTTGCTGACCGACACAGAAATAATTCTTATGTGCGAGGTATTGTGGGAAAGATGTAATGGGTCTGGGATTATGGGGTACTAAGGAAATGGTTGGAGCCCGTGTATAAAAAAGAATGTGTACAAAGACAGAAACGAACACAATAATAATTTTTTATTTCAAGCCACTTCACTTTACATGTAGTGACAATAATTTTTAGGTCTGGCAAAGTTGAATTTTTATGATGCAATAGATTTTATATATGTTGTAACAGATATAATGCCTATTGTTACAGATTGATTATCTGTTGGAATAGGTTGGTCATCTGTTACATTAATAGATGTTTCCCAATCTATCTATCACAATAGATATCCAATCTGTTGCAACATATAATCTATCTATTGTAACTAATAGGTACTCTGTTGGAAAAAATCAATAATGTAGGAAGACCTGTAATATAATTTCCAGCAGATGATCTACGTGTTGAATCTTATGTTGCAATATATGTCTAAATCTATTTGATAAGCTATGTCATCTGTTGCAGAAAATGTATTATATTTTACGATATTTGAATCTAGTATTCCATTTCAATTAACATATTTAAAACTAAGGAATAAATTATATTCATAGACAGCATAAAATAAGTTGAAGCCTTCAAAAATTACATGAAATAACTCAATAAATAAATAAAATATAAAAAAATCATTATGGGTACAAATGATCTACTGTACAATTAAATTAACAAGTTAAACCAAGGAGGATAGGTTATTACATTGACGGACTCAAGCTATAAAGATCTAATCGATATAGACAAGTTGTTCTTCATCCGGTGTTACGGAATTTGGCTTTGGTCGTCGTGGATCTTTCATGTCTCTTGTGTACGGCTTCTGATCTTTCGCTTCTCCATATTTCCATAAAAGAGCAGCATATATTTTGTGGAGTAATCTAGCATCAAGTTCATCATTTGGTACTTGTAATCCTTTGCTCAAATACTCGGCGTAAGCGGCAACAAAAGGACTGTAATCCCTACATTTTAAAAAATAGATAATCCATATCTTGCGGTTCATGCAAGCGTTGTAAAATTTATGCAATGAAACTAAATCATGACACTTATACTTATAGGCTACCAATGGTTTGTTGACGAATTCCTTCAACATATTATACATCAAATGGATTATCCATTTTATCCTGGTATGCTTCAATCGTCGACCAATCAGTATGAACCTTTTGGTCCAAAAAACCACTCATATCAAGGTAAGTAGGCAATATTTTGGCCAACTTTTATGTATCAGACAAAGGACCATAACGTCTCCTTCGCGACATCAAGTCATAAACTCGGAAGCGCCTCTCTTTTAGAACAACGACAACCAACACCCAATGAAATTCATCACCACAATTATTGGGATATACACTTTATCGACCATATGCCAAGGTAAGTCAGTCGGAATGCTAGAACCTTTGATGATGTTGATTAAGAATTCCTTATTTCAGGAAACTTCTGGCTGTTGTTGACAATACCTATCGTAGGATTATTGATGTAAACTTTGTGCAAACAATTGCCTGTCGCGTATCTATATTGTTCTTGTGTTTGCAACTTGGCCTTCTTTCAGAGGTAGTAAAAATGACATTGATGTGCTACACATATTATCAAATATTTTGGATTACGTGACAACAAAATTAATGCGCAGATACAATTAAATAAAATATTAATTAATAGTAATATGTATGACATTTAAACCTTATTATTCCAGAAAGTTTGGGGCTGTTACATCAAATAGAACCAATTCTTTATTTTGTGATATGCAACAACAAAGTCGAACATATCAAAACCAAGAATCAATTCGTTTACTTTGTAGCGTTCGTCATTTTGTTTTCTACATGATGATTTATATGTATTAATGTCACGTTCTTACAACAAGAATAGTATAAACCTATATCTTTAAAAATTGATTTATGTACCTACCGGCATGATGATTTAACAGCCCATCGGTAATCCATTCTAAACAGTAGTTGATCAACAGTGTTAGTTTTTTTCAGAGCCTCATCCGAGATGTTGAACCCTTCAAACGGGTAATTCTTCCGTTCTCCCAAACTGATAGACTCCACTTTTTCTTCTTCTTTGGAAGCAGTTGATGGATTATCAACTATAATATTATACTCTTCAACAGTGGCTTCTACTGTGACATCTACCTGGAAAGCCAGAATTGTCAATGCTAATTACAGATATACAACAGATTGTCCATCTATTATAATAGAAGAGCCTTATGTTACAATAGATGGATCATCTATTGGGATGAATTTGATTAGGTAAATCAGAGCAGTACAATAATTTTGAATAGATGACCCATCTGTTGAAACATAAGACTCATCTGTTGCAACAGATAACGCATCTGATGTAATAGGTTAGACAACAGTTGTAATAGATGTATATATCTATTTGATAATTTTCAGCAGATACATCATCTGTTGAAATAGATATGTGCCTGTTTCTTTGTTAGAATAGGTGATGTATATTCACCTTCTTCGGCTCATGCTGCTCTTCTGTGGCCCTTGCACACTGTACATCGGTGTAAGACAAAAACAAAGGCATTGTAATTTTGCTTTTTTGATGTTTGATGATGCCTTGAAAGTATCTTTCCTTCTCCTCTTAGTTGCCTTGATCTCTAGTGGAGTGTATGGATATGAAATTCTCTTTGATAGAATGACACCCTTCTTAGATGACATTTCCTTTACAGAAGCAGTTAGTGCATTAATAGCATTAATCACTCTATCGTGTTACGTCTTGCAGTCTTAACATTTGTATGCAGATCATTCACTATATGTGGCAAAATCTAAAGAAAAATCTGTACAACCAGTATGATCATAATCATAATGGCTTGTTATTTCAAAAACAACAAGAGGAGCATCAGTAGCTCCATCAATAGCACCACTACCACTACCATCATCAACAACAGCAAGTCCACCCTCCAAAATTATTTTTCTTGTGATGGCTGTTGCTCCAAACAATTCCATTTTTATTCCGTCAATGAACTTAGGGTCCAATAAAGTTTTCAAAGACCATAAAGTAAGAAAAAAATGGCATCTTCAACTCTCGGTTGGTTGGAACAAGCCACAGAAGGACAATCTAAAATAAATCGGTATATATATTATAATAATGATGAAATTATTTAAAATAATCATTAATTAAATTAAAAATTTGATTAGAATTGGACTTACTGCTTTCTTGGGGGTGGGGGGGTGGGGTGGGGTTGAAAAGATCAAGAAATTTTATATTTCTATCTGTTTTGGCTGACAACCATCTCAGGATTCTTGGACAAAAAACTTCTTCCTGGTAGTTCACTTGTTATCTCAAATAAGGAATGACTTCATATGCTCAAGCCTATAACATAACGCCAATAAATCAAAAGCATTATTAAATAGAAAAATAATGAATCATATCATAATAAAAGAAATATTTACCATGAAGACCTATGGAAAGCCATATAAGTTGACTGTCTTTGGTGTTAATGGAGTCAACAAATATTGGACAGTTATTTTAAAGCTTTTATAACCCCAAGAATAGCTGTTAAATGCCTCAAGATCCCTGGAGAGCTTTATTAAACCAACACTTATGTTGTTGTTAACGTCTTTCGCCTATAGAATATTATGTACAAACTAAACCAAGCACAATGATTGCTCATGCTTCTTTGAGAGTTCTTTACCTTTCAACACTTTTATTAAATTTTTGTTTTTAAAGATTGGACCAACAATCGACACCAGGTTATCACGATCACTTGACTTTTCTTTGCCTTTTTTGGGTCAGAGTAGGTATAACTTGAGAACGAGAAGGACGACACCATTTTAGTCCGGAAACTATGGCAAACTCCTTCCCAACCAAAATAAACAGGTATGCCATAATAATATTCCTGATCCATCTTGTCATTGTTTTCATACATAAACCTATGTTTGAGCAGATCGTATACCATTTTTATTTAGAAACGAGCATTGTTGTCCTCCGACAAATCAAGATATTGCCCAAAGCAGCTTTTCCTAAAATAAGCAATCAATTTTTATTCTCGAAGTATTTTTCTAAAGGTGTCAAAATTTTTTTCCATGGTTGACTTAACCACGAAATCACCCATTAAATCTGTGGCATCATCGCACTGCATTCTCACAGGATAACGATCAATGCTGAAGGTTTTGACTAACTCTTCAGCTGAATGGCTATTAGCATTTGGATCATCTTTTTTGGTCCCCGTGTTCATTATATTCTGCTCCTGATTGAGATAATGCTTGTAAAGCAAGTTTACAGAGTTGCGGATGTAGCAAGCTGCTGCACTTGCTCCTTTACTTAGACTTAATTTAGTTTCTTTTCTTTTGTGAGCCATATTATCTTAAATTAATAGGAACATAAAATAGATTATAATTGATTAATACATCATTAAAAAGGGATAACAGTAAATCTAACATGCACAATGGTAAAGTAAAATAATAGCTCCAACAGACCATACATCTGTTCTACCAGGTATGTTATCTGTTGTAACATATAACTAATTTGTTGCAATGAATTAGTAAACCGTTAGAAAAAATAAAAACAGATCTCTAATCTGTTGTACTAGGTAGTTTATCTGTTGCAACAAATAACCAACCTATTGCAAGGATGAGTACTCCATTGGAAATAGTAAAAATATATTACTAATTTGTTGGGCTAGGTAGTTTATCTGTTGCGATATATAACCAACCTATTACAACGGATGAGTAATCCATTGGAATCAATAAAAATAGATCATACATCTGTTGCACCAAGTTTGTTATCTGTTGCAACATATGACCAACCTATTACAACAGATGAGTAAATCGTTGGAATCAATAAAAACAAATCACTAATCTGTTGCACCAGGTAGTTATCTATTGCAACATATGACCAACCTGTTGCAACAGGTGAGTAATTCATTGGAAATCATAAAAATAGATCACTAATCTGTTGCACTAGGTATGTTATCTATTGCAACATATAATTGACCTGTTGAAACAGATGAGTAAACCGTTTAAAATAATAAAAAAAGATCACTGATCTATTGAAACATATCACTCATCTGTTGCAAAATGAGTTATTTGGTGGATCAATATTATTTAGATTTCTTTCAAATAGATGAGTTGTCTTTCGCAATAGATGAATGATCCGTTAGATTGTTCATCTGCTGCATCAGATTTTCATAGTTGCATAAGATTTTAATTAGGTACATAAGATATTTTTATCTTCTGCATCAGATGTCTTCATATGTTGCATCAGATGTTTCATCTGTTATAACACCATTTTTACCAAGACAAATAACAAATCAACCCAGAAACACCAACACATCATACACACATAAACACTAAGAAGGGGTCTCCACTAAGAACATCAACTGTGAACAAAAATCACCAATAAATCTAAATCAACAGTACAACAACAAGAAGAAGAAATGCCAGAAATTAGGATTTTATTCAGTCCACATTTTACTACTAGAAGAGTAGTTGGCTTAAGTTCCTCTGTTTCTTCATAATTTTTTACCTGTGAAAAAGGAAATAGGATGACGAAGAACTCAAAGTTGTTGTCATCGGAGAAGTTTTCACGTCAATTTACGGTTGAAAGTCGAAAGGAAACTCACTCGACTATTTTTTGCTGAAGGTTAAAGTCACCAGGGATTGAAGGGAGAATTTTGCAGAATTATTAATTAAGAGAGAGTTGAGAGAAGCTGTCGAGAAAGAGAGGAAAGAGACTGGTTAATTTGGATTGAAGAGGGGTGTGGGTTGATTTGTATTTTTGAAAAGATTAGAAAGTTTTAAAAATATTAATCAAGTCGATAATTAACTTAATCAAGTTTCCTAATGATGTTTGACCCTTTAAGTTGGCCAATGTCACCAATCCTTCATTCAAGACTTAAAAGACACCTTTCCTTCAATTTTCTCTACTTAGGATAATGTGAGACTTATCGTAGCTGTAGTAACCATAATTTAGACTCAAATTATAGATTATATCATTTTTGCAATTGTAAGTATTCACAAGATGTAATTTATCCTTAAGAGTGATCGAAAGTAAAGGGACTCGAAGAAAGTCACATTATATAATGGTACCTAGCTTCTGTCTTCTCTATTTTAGATTTGTTTCTTTCCTGTGTTTTTGTTGTATATGAAATTTTGACAGTTATCAATATAATGAAAGGACGAATTTAGATTCCTTATCAACTAAATGAAAGGAAGAATTTCGATTCCAAACTAACCTTGGAGCTATTTATTGAAACCAAGGTTAACAGAGTCCTATTTGCTGAGGCTAAAAAGGATTTTGTTGACTTCCTCTTTCACATTCTATCAGTGCTAATGGGGACTATCAAATGAAAAGTAAGCATAACTTATTCACCCGTTTGATAATTTCTTGATGGGATAGAGGAGAACAAAAGAAGTCACTAATGATTTTAGCAAACACATTTATTAGCATATGCATTCCTAAGATTATTAACTCTAGCAAAATCTAAAGAAATAATTTAGAAAATATTAAGAAAATAGATGGCATTAACTAAGCAATTGAAGAATCATCCAAATTTTGGTGTGCAGAATTTTTAAAGCTTAAATGTTGTATTTTCTTTACAAAATCTTTTGGTGCTCAATAATTAAAAGACCCAACAACAGGGATGATGCAGAAACTATTCATAATTTTGTCAAAGCATCTAAGCGAGTTGGATGCTTGCTTGTTCAATTCCATCATATGATGCATTTTTTTGCAATAGCATTTCATCCAGCGTACTATATGAACTTAATATTCAATAACGCATAAATGTCTTGATGAGTTTTTCATTTTCTCCACGATACCAACATATTAAACTCCATCACGATAACTTCGTTATTCCAAATTAAGATAGATCATCAAAGTGAGAATCACCAATCATGAGATTACCAAACTGATTTTCATCAGTCACTTTATTTCATTAGACAGAGCACTCACAAAACAAGCTAAGATCACATTCATTTTTTGATATGGTCCATGGAGTTTACTGATGATTTGATTGGGTTTGGCTTATGTCAAAGACAAAAGAATAAAGTCCTTAGTGAGGAGTTAATATTCATTGCCGGATGAAAATCAAAATTACTGTTTGGTTCTTTATTTGTACTATAATAACACCCCATAGTTTCAAGGCCTATACACAAAAATGTATAAAATAATAGAAATATACTAAAAAAATTTTTAAACAACTAAAGTTCAAGAATCTCTAAAAAACAAAGTGCCTATGTGACTGAAGCGAGAGCTTATGAATTTGTCTTAAGTTTCTACCAGCTTTTCCCAAGAAGTAGCACGATAATAATGCCCGTAGCTTCTGGTGTAGTTTAAATTCTTTCAGAGTTAATAACTGTGGTTGATTAACAAACATCTAAGAAATTACAGTCCAAGAAGAAAAAAGAGATCAATTCCCTACTTACCTTTAGGCTCCAACAAAGAAGTTGAAGAGTCTGCTGAAATAAAAAAAGAATAGAATAAATAGTATCATAATATTATACGAACAAGAAAGAAGAGGAAGAAGCTCAAAAACCACCAAAAGGAGAAAAAAAGCCAATAGGGAGGAGTAAGAAGAAGCATAGAAAGAGACACGACTAATTTTTGTCTACAAAATTTTACTGAGAAAAACTAAAGTGGCACGTGGTTTGGTTCATGAGTAGCACTTAGAATCATATTATAATAGGAGAGTTATATATTTTCTCTCACTTTTGATTTTATTTAGTTAATACATCCTTCATCGTATAACAATTTTCACTTACTCTTAATTAGAAATAGAAATAGAAATGTGTATGTGACAATATGTACAGATATATATATAACATACAATATAAATATGATATACAATGATATTAATTGAACATAAATCAGATATACAATCATTCCATCACTCAACCATCTCTAAGAAACACCATAATTACCATTAAAATCCACCATATGTAACCATCACTCATTCCTTAAAAAGAAGGAAAAAAATTATTCAAACATAAAAAAAGAGTTTTGTTGGATTAAAATCTTTCTCCAATCATTTTCTAAGCGAAGATCTACTCTTCTTTGCTGGAGCTGTCCATTTTATGGAGTTTTATTGTTTTTATTTTTCTCATCGATATATTCTCTAGAGCTTCAGATCCTCTAGACTAGATTGTTGAACTTGAGTGTAACACCTTGAATTATAAGGCATGTTTAAGTTGTCTCATATATTTGTTAGAGCTTAGAAATCAAGTTGTTCAACTCATGAGTCGATCAAAAACCAATTGAAATAAGTTTTATGACTCAGATGAAAATTATTGGTAGGTTGATCTAGGCAAAGGTGTTGCGCTGGGCAACACATTGGTAGGCCAACACTATGAAGAATGCACGACATCTATCACCAAACTTCAGAGAGATGTAAAATCAACTGCTGCCTTAGCTTCCCTAGTGCTATGGAAAACTTCGATGTATTGTGGCCTATCTTGGTGAAAAATTTTCTTACTTCATTTTATTAAGAGTGTTTCTTCTTATCATTTTTATGTAATCAGTATCCATGTCTTAAAACCCTCTCAATACATGTAAACACTTAGAATAATCACCGTACATTTTCTCTCCTCAATCAAAATTTCAAGGGTTTCAAGAACTACACTCTAGAAAAGGAATTCTCTAAGTCTTCTTCAGTTCCTTTCATCTCTCAAGATATGTAAGTCTAATTGATATCACCTAAATTATACCTCCAAAAAAGTATAAAGTGATTGTTGAATCAAATATAGAACCCAACAAGGTTGAGGTCGATCCCGCGAGGAATAGGTCAAAATTTTGTCAAGAGTTTGTATATGTAACTGGCAAGGAAGTAAATAAAGGGGGATTTTGTGAAAGTAAAATGTAACAGTAACATTTATTAGTTGATTAGATTGTGATCAATATGAGATGAGCACTAGGATTGTGATCTCTATGATTTCATAATTCCATAGGCTATTCGTGCTAGCAGACTATCCCGATGCGTTACACACAAAATCTAATAAGATATGTATCATCTAACTGTCTTCCAACCTTAGTTAAATGAATTCCACTCCTCTCCTTTCGGACTTAGAGTATCACATTACTAACCTCATTCGGTGATCTCAGATTAACTATCCCATTTAAGGTTTAAGTTAATTAGATGAAGGTTGATTTCTTTAACTCTCTATTATTATTTCCTATTCCAATATCTCTCTCACAATCAAATCGAGAATATAGGTGAATTCTAAACATTTGTAACCATCAAGAAAGTAATTAAAATGAACGAAATACCAATATATGCAAGCACACGGGTCTAGAATGACTTTACACTTAATTCATTTTATTAATTCATCATGATTTTCACAATCCTAGTTATGGGGTTTAGCTACTCATGATCATAAGTATGGAAGAAGAACTCATAGATGAAAGCATGATGGAGCACTTAGAAGAATAGGATGAAAAATTCTAAAATCTCAAATTGAATAAACACCCTAAAACTAATGTCAATAATTCCAAGGTCAAGAATATGTCTAAGAACCTCAAAATAATGCAATAGTGTATAACCTTAAACAAGAAATAAAAGAATATTATTTATAGACACAAAAAAAACTTCTCTAAATAAAATAGGATTACAAATTCGATAGTGTGGACACCTATGGCAACGAGTCATATAGACTGACTACGACTTGTTGCCCATCTTTCTTTCGATTTGTAGTTTGATTCTTCTTTTTCTTCTGATGATTCATCGTGGGGTTGTATGAGCCGTGGGCTGACCTGTGTCTATTTTATTCTTTCTCATGCTATCAAGACTTTTCTTTAAATGCTCTGGACGGTTACTCAATATGACTCATTGCGAGACATGATAACTCATAGCCTCCTCTCATCACCTTTTTGTCCTTCAATTTCTGCAGGGCACTGAACATACTGTACTTACAATAATTTCATAGCTACGACTCATCATGTAGCACTACGGGTTATTGCTAGCCATCGTTACCACTGGTACCAAGTTGGAATCTTTAGGACTTTATCATTTTTGCTTAGAACAATTCTTTCCTACGACTCATAGTCTGTTCCTACGAGTCGTAGTTGATGCCCCCAACTTATACCCTCCAAGAATATATGATGCGGTCATTGTAAAATTATAATAAATCAACTAGGTTGGGATCGATCCTACAAAGAATAGGTCGGATCTATTTCTCAAACTTACTGTAGTAGCAAGAGTGTTGGAATGTAAATAGGGGGATTTCTAGTAAACAGTTAAAAGGAACAAGTTGTAAATGCTTTTGGTTGTAAACGATCTGAGATAAATACAAGGAATGTGTTTACCCTTGCTTCCTAACTCCATAGGTTTCTCATGCTCAATCTAACTATCTCATTGCCACATATGTAGTATCTGACAAGCTAGGTATTATCAACCATTTTGTGAATGCGTTGATAAATCTCACCCTTCACCTTGTGAGTCTCAGGGTGTTGCCTTACTAACCCTTGTCTTTGATCCCAGTTTAACTATCACCTTATGGGTATTAAGTAATTAGACGAGAGTTGATAGCCTTGAATCACTATTGTAATCTTCTTTTCCCAATCTTAATCTCTCTTATGAAGATGATCTCAAATACAGGTGGGATCTTAGTGTTGTACACTACTAAGAGAATAATTAAACTAAAGAAGATCACAATACAAGTGTAAAAAATAATCTAGAAGAACCTCACACTTCCCCTACTTTGTTATTCTATCAAGGTTCACACAACTCTAGTGTAATACCCCGTAAGACCATAAAGTTTTTTCAGCTCTTAGTTGCACGTTTAGGGGGTCCAAGGCATGAATTTTACACTAAGTGTAGGGGACTTAGACATTTTCAAGGCCCTAAAATTTCAAGGAATTCATTGTTGGCTTTCTTGAATCTTAAACGTTGATTTTTGAGTTGAAACATATTTAAAGATGTTAAAAGAGGTGTTTTGAAGGAGTTTCAGAATTTTTGGAAGGGATTTGGGGTATTTTTAGACCTCAGAGGCAGAATACCATTGCGATAGGGGTGTGTCATAGAGGTAGGAGATTCACGATGATCTCCGTGACATAGAGGAAGTACCTCCGCAATAGGATCCGTGTCACGGAGGCTAGCCTCCACGATAGCCTCCATGCCACGGAGACTGCATTTTTCCTATGTTTTAACTAAATATTCCAGGGTTACTTTGGTCTTTACCCCTTACCTCCAAATTTCTAATATACAAATTAAAGCCGCACAAAAGGAACTATTTTTTCATTATCATTCAGTTAACTTACGTAAACCCTTCCCCTTTTTCCCTAAGAACAAATTCAAGGTTTTCTCCCTAAGAATTCAAGGATTCAAGTTCCAATTTCAAGCTTTCTTCAAGAATTCATCCAATTGAGGTATGCGGGGTATTCATCAATGGGTTACTTCCACCCGTTGAGCCCAAAAATCATCTTTTTAATTAAAGTATGAAATTTTCCCTCTTTTATGAAATTATCCAAGTTAATTATGAACTCAATCCTTGCTTTTCTTAGTAAATTCAATTCAAGCCATGTCAACATGTGTTTCCATATAAATTAGGTTATTTCATGTTATGAATTTCAATTACCCATGTCATATACCATTGGTTTCATGTTAAATTATCAAGTTACGAATTGAACCATGTGAAGTTGTTATCCTCCCAAGTTTAACTCATCCCCATATTTAAATTCATGTATCTCTCATATTTATTGAAATGTGTTATGTCATGGGTCTCTAAACTATGACTTTATGTCACTGTTTTAAGCTTTGTTATTATATTTTTATGACCATTCAGTGATGATGGGTCATGAAAAACCGATACCTATCTATTTATACATGACCTATTTTCAAGTTACAACTCGGTCAAACCATGATTTCATTACTACATTCAAAACATCATGTTCATACTGAGCACTTATTAGTATAGTATCACATCATGTTAAGCCAATAATAATACTAGTGTTAGTTCAGTTGGGAGTAGTACTTAGCCTCAACTGAACGCTGGGGTGGCAACTCCCCCATCAGTTTAGGCGGAGTTGTTAGTAGTAGTTCCTAAGTTTTAGAACTACGTAGCTATCATAGGTTACGAGGGGTCACCCATCAGTTTAGGCTTGATTCCCTCTTAGGGGTCACCTATCGATTTAGGCTTGACACCCTGGTCCTTGGAATAAAAGATTAGTGGATCTACACAGCCAGAGTTAGTACCCGTGGCAAGGTACTAATACCCTTCCAACTGGGGTTACAGGTTGGACCCCAATTAGCTTAGATTGAGGCATGTCAATTACATTATGCCTCCCATAATTTCAGCTAGTACTCAATCTATATCAGTTCAGTTTTACTTGACCAAGTAATCTGACTTTTATTTATTCAGTCAGTCATTTTTATAGATTTATTCAGTTCATGCATTACTTGGTCTTGCATTCTCAGTTTTACGTGTTCATGCATCTGTGTTTGGTTTCCATAGGTATTTAATTAGTCCTTACCTCATGTACCAGTACATTCAAAGTACTGATCACATACCTTTCTTTTGTGCTATGTTGTCTTATAACATAGGTTCATACACACAGTTTATCGACCATCCTTAGAAAACTCAGCATTTTCTAGCAACATTAGTGGTGAGTCCTCATCCATTTCAGGAAATAAAATATTCTTGTAGTTATTTTAGTCTTCCTTTATGTTTAGTCAGTCGGAGTTAGTTGGGGATTTGTCCCATTAACTCCTTATGATTTTAAAGGCTTTCAGACAAACAATAGTTAGTTTTTTAGTCTATTCAGCTATTTCAAACATGTTGAATTATATTTTAGTATTACATCGTATTAGCATTTTATTAGATTATCTTCCGCATATTTTATTTAATTATTATTTTATTCAGTGCTCACAGCAGGTACTAAATCATAGGTTAGTTTGGGGTCACTTATGGCCTTAAGCATCGTGTCACGGCTAGGGGGTAGCCATGGGTCGTGACACCTAGATAAGGGATTTAATTACTCATAGTTACAAGAAATGCCATGGAATTCAATAAATAAAGCATAGAAGTAATCTTACAATAATGAAAGAATAAAACGTAAAGTCTCAAATCAATCAATCAATCAAAAACGAAGAACAAAGATATTCCAAGATCAAAAGTCAATCTTAGAATCAAATATATGTTTTTGACTAGTAAGAGTGCGTAAAAACTGACTAAAAAACATCCATAGAGTATTTATAGTGTACATAAAAACCCTAAAACTCTAAACTAGAATGAACTGGGAAACTTGAATCGGTGGCCACTTATGACGCCACTTACGAGCCGTAAGTGGCACCCATGCCACATAGGTGGCCCTCGTAGGTTGGCAGTCTTCATCAATCTGTAGCTTCTCTGAACTTAAATTTCTCTGCTACTTATGTTGGTACCTATGGCACCATAGGTGGTACCTACGGGCCATAGTTAACCCCTTGTAAGTGACAGGCAAAAACTTCAGCTTTTGATTCTCTGAAGTTTGATCTCTGAGACCTATTATAGCTTCCTACTCCACATAGGTAACCTCGTAAGTAGGCTTTTTTGCAATCTTAACTCTTTTTCTTCCTTTTTATCTCCAAAACCTATTTCCCTACAAAATAGACACAAAAACATAACATATCTACCAAAACAAAGCTAAGTACTTGCATATTTTCCAATTTTAAGCATAAAAAATTCCATGAAACCATAGCACATCAACACCCTCAACATAGAATATTTGTATGTTCTCAGGAAAAAAAACCCAAAAAAACCCAATACAATTCTCATCTAAGAGAAACCTAAGATACCTATGATAGTTAATCCCAAATTCAGCTAAAAACCATCACCCTCTCTTATTTTAAATTTTCAAAACCAACTATGCGGATCTATGTAGCACAATAATATGATACAAGGAAATCAATCTATGACATTATATTAGCAACACATAATCAAGCATCTGTACGAATCATACTACTCGAATAGATAAGCAGTCTGAAACAAACCCATGAACTCTCACAACAAAGAAGTCTCATAGCAAGATACTCACACTCACAAAGAAGTTCCAATAATGTGCAAAGAATACCATAGGTTTTTCCTTATTTTCTTTACCTCAGTGTTTCGGACAATCGGGTTAGGATCACTATAGGATTTTACTCGGCTTGTAAAGTAGACCTAAGGGTTGGTATGACACATTTAGGAATTTAGTAACTAAGCCTCCTTGGCACTACAATTATGTTAAGGGTCCACTTATCAACCAATTTTTCTTTTGTTCCACCCTTATTTCTCCCTTTTCCCTTTATTGCTTATTTAAGTTGGGTGTGGCTTCTTTTATTCTTTTCTTTTTTTTCTTTTTCAAATCTATATTTCTTTTATTTTTCCATTTTTTCCTTTTTCTTTCACACCCAGCCCTACTTTTTTTTTTCTCTCTTATTTATGCTCTTCTTTATACCTACTTCTAATTATGAATCCCTATGATAGCCACCCTCAACTTAGCCGATTTTCCTGAGTTAAGTTGAGGTGCATAATTTTCAAGGAGGACTAGGGTTAAAATAGGTTCATTATAACTAAAATGGAAAGGTGAAAGATGAAAACAAGGAAATAGGTCTATATAGGCTAAAAATAGGGATCAAGAGATACTTATTTACATTTGAAAAGTTAGTTAGGCTAAAAGTGGACTAATTCAAGAACGACCTATGATACTTTCCCAAATGAATATTCTAGAACCAAGGCAAGACTAACCAAACAAGTTCTGGATTTAACACATAATGGAAACTAATAAGCATCTCACACACACACCGGACACAGGGTTATATCACAAAATACTACCTATCCAATTTATACAAATGCTAGCTATAATTATTATGTCCCTAATCCTAATTACATAATGAGATTCACAGTGGTCACAAATATAGACACATCACACAGTTCACAAAAATAAATTTTTTAGAGAGGTATCATTTTTCTACACTTTAAACATAACGAAAGCAACATACATCAACTACCTTAGGCACTTATTTTTCTCCTAGATAAAAAAAATAACATGAAATAAAACACAATACATCCAAAAGATACTAGCTCTACTAAGAACAAACTTTGGGAAAAAGAGTCACAAAAACAAAAACCCTAAGAGGACATCTGAACCCACAAATAGCCTCGCCCACCCCCATCAAATAGACATACAATGTCCTAACGCATTAGGCCTATAAAAAATAACAGAGTTAGAACATACCTATGGAAACTTAGGTTCGTATATCTTATGTCAATCACACTAACAGAAATTAACACAAATGCACTAATAACAAGATACCTTGGGTTGTCTCCCAAGTAAACATTGATTTAACATCGCGACATGATGCATGCATCTTGATTAGTTAGAATTCATCAAGGTAGCAAAAGAAGTGGCCTCTTAGGTCATCAACAAAATTTATTACCTAGACCACCCTTATGTCAGTCGGTTGCTTTATGGTGTAGTGAACATTGAATGTGACCTCATCAATATTTAGCCTAAATTTAAGCTTCCCTTTTTCCATATCTACCAATGTTATACTCGTGGCAAAAAATTCTCTCCCAAAAATTATGGGCATCTCAAATTCAACTTCACAATCCAAGACAACAAAGTCAGTCGGAAAGATGAAGTTGTTCACCTTAGCCAAAACATTAAATGATATGCCCATAGGATTTTTCACCGTATGATATTTTATCAATAACCACATTATAATTGGTTCTAGAGGTTGTAATCTTAACTATTTGAACAATTACAGCGGCATAAAGTTAATGCTGACAACCAATTCACCTAGCGCTCTGGCTAATTATAACACCTCGTAATTTTGGGCTAGTCTATGAACCATTGTTCCTACGTATATAAGTTTTAATCCAAGTGATTCTCATGTAAATATAATTTTAATGATATTTATACTAGTGTGTGAAATACTCATGAGGTTAAAAATGTTCATAGAAATCATTTAGAGCCAAGTTGAGCTAAGATCCTTTGATTCACCCAAAGTTTGGAATTTGATTCTACAAGGGTCATATTTAAACAAGTATAAATTTTTTTAAATATAGAATTTGTAAGATTAATACCCACTAAATTGTAGATAATCGAATTAGCTTTCCAAAAATACCAATTTCGCCTAAATCCGATAATCGAGTGAAAAGTTATGCCATTTTTTGTATGAGGCAGTAAGGGGGCCCCGCGACGTGAGAGATGCTTGACCCAAATAGGTGTCACGTCGTGAGGGATGCTTGACCCAACAAGGGGTTGCAACACAAGGGCTATTCCTCCAAAGTTTTAGCTTCTTAAGGGTCAAGTGTCACTTTGGTCCTTTCCCCTCAACCCTAAACGTCCAAAGCACGAATTTTAACACCCAAAAGGGTATTATTTTCCCATCTTCCTCAAATCAACTCACATAAAAACTCTCCGCCTTTCCCAAGAACAAAAATCCAAGAATTACCATTCAAGAGCCTTCAATAAAAGTTATTCTCCTTCAAAATTTATGCTTTTGAGGTATGTTAGATGTTAATCCATGAGCCTTTTCACCCATGGAGTCATACAATCCATCTTTTAGGGTTTAAATCATGAAATTAAATGTTTACAAAGATTTATTCCCATGAAGTTTTTATGAATCTTGATTATACATGATGTTTACAATATATTTTCATTGAAAGCATCCCTTATTTCATATTTTAATAATTATGTCCATGAACGTACATGAATTTCGAATCTTTAACATGTTTCCATAAAATTGTTGGTGATATAAAACCTTACATGTTTGAATGGTTTTGTTTGTTGAATTTAAACCCTAATCGGTGATCTTAGATATGAAATCATGCTATTACTGCAAGTTTTAAATAATTTCCATGTATAGTTTAAACCATGAACTACAAGTGTTTGATGAAATTCCTAAATGATTTGGTTTTGAACTATGACTACTTATTACATGTTTACAAGTCAAGATTTTGGAATTTGTTTTCAAGTGGAATGTTGTAATACGCTGCATGTTTCTAATCCTGTGATTCATACTTAAGTACATGACTTACAATGAATATCCTAGTGATAGGATAGCTTATGATCCATTAAGTATGTTCATATGAGTCACTTAAGGTAATACAAGCTAAGAGTTTTGAATCCATCAAGTTTTAGTATTCAATTTTGCAAGGGTCATCTTTGAATGAGTATAACTCGATATTAATATGGTATTTTGGCTGATTTAGACCCACCAAATTGTAGAGAATAGAATTATATTACCAACGATACCAATTTTGCCTTAATCCAATACCCGAGCGAAAAGTTATGCCCATTTTTGTGAGAGACAGCAAGCATAGGCGATTGGTTAGGCGCCGCCCAAGCCAAGCATAGGCAATTACTTGGGCACCGCCTAAGTCAATTCCAGGTGTTAAAAACACTCCGTCTTGAGTCATTTTAAATGTCATTAAGTCTTTAAAAAATCCTTACACGTCCCTAAACTTAACCCTACGAAATATATATCTACTAAACATACTACAACCCTATTTTCATCTCAAAGCTCATCATCCAAGAGAACTAAAGGAGAAAAACAACTAGGGTTGCATAATTAAGCTTGAAGATCCGATTTCAAGGAAATTCCTCATCAAGAATCTTCCTTCTAAGGTATGCGTAGTGTTCATCCACGGATTCTTTTCATCCGTGGAGTTCAAGAATCAATCTTTAAAATACAAAAGCTTGGTTGATTGTGGTGATATGATCATAACCATGCTGATTCTTGTTTGTTTTCCTCTTTTTTATTATAAAGTATGATTTCTATATTGTTGGGTGTTGCTGATCAAGTTGTTGATATTGGGTGATTCCCAAGATGGAATCTTTATATGTTTTTGTGAATTCATGATATGATATGAGTTGGAAACATTTAAATTTGGTTGTTCATAATGTATAATTTGATGAATTCACCTATGCTTAAGATGTGCATGTAAGGTGTTTGATAAAGTGCCTAAGGAACTAGAAATCATGCAATATAGCTAAATTGTGACCAAGTGAAGGATTCATGATATGCCCTTATGTTCCAATGACTTCTAATTGTTAATGTTTCTTGTAAATGTTATTGAAATACTCATGAACTATTCTTATGAGATTATGCTATGTTTAATTATAAATCCTACTTATAAACACGATGCATGATAACCATGCAATCCACATGAACTTCCATGCTATTAGTATGTGTTGCCAATATGGTTATGCAACGAACATGATATTAAGATTGTGCAAGTACTTCCATGTGATATGAAATCCTTTCTATGCAATACATTGTTGATAACCATTCTTAGTATGAGATCCCTACTTATGATATTATATATTATGGACTCTACTCTTATGACCAAGTCAGTTATGTGTGTCAGTTTCCTTTAATCGAGTCCTGGGCGTACTTGTACCCAAAAACTATAGCTGTGTACCTTGGTCCATGTCATGTTTCACGATGTCTAAACTCAAGCTATGATTCCATAGACTTCAGTCAGTCATGTGACTTAGGAAAACCTTATGATCTTAGTTAGTTATTAGATATCAGTAACATTCCGCCAGTCAATGGAATTCAGTAAGATTAAGTCATGTACAGTCAGTTATTCATGTCTAGTCCCTCCAGATGGGAGTAGAGGTTATTACCGAGTGAACCCAAGGATGGAAACTCACCCGCCAGTTCAGGGTGTGATTCCTAGTAGCAATCCTTGTTTTTCAGAACTACGTAGCCAGCGTAGGTTGAGATATCTTAAACCATCAGCTTAAGGTTGATGAGGTGGCTTAACTCATCAGTTTAGGGTTCCTACCATTCTCATTTGAGTACCTGCGAGTATAGGGTCTCACAGTTGTCCTTACCAGTGGCGCGGTATTGACACCCCTCTAGTCGGGGCAGAGATTGGACCCCATCTTAGCCATAACGGCATACATGGGGCTTGTCGGTTAAACACTACTTCCCATAGTTTCAGTAACAGTCTCAGTAAAAACACTCAGGGCGTTCTTCAAATTTTAGTATATACAGGACTGTAAGATACAGTCATCTATGTTATCAGTTTCTGTAACAGTGTCAGTAAAAGAACTAAGGGAGTTCTTCAAATTTTAGTGTATACAAGACTGTTAGATGCAATCATCAATGTTATCAGTTTTAGTATCAGTCTCAGTGAAAGCACTCAGGGCATTTTTTAGATTTCAGCATATATAGGACTGTCAGATACAGTCGTCCATGTTATCAGTTTCAGTATCAGTTATGACAGTTATCATTAAACCATGTATTAACTTACAGGTCATGCTATCACGTATTCACGATCCCTGTTTCTATATATATGTGTTTGCACTCCCAAGTTCATATTAGTCAGTTAGTGTTGTTCATGCATGAAACCTTTTATGTTCAGCTTACCTTCCTCGTATACTCAGTACTACAGTTGTACTGACGTATTTGCACTATGGTGGTTTCTTTTCATGTTACACCATAGGTTCTGAGAAATGAGCTTCAGCCCAGTAGTAGCGGTAGCATTCCTGTCGCAGAGATACAGTGAGTCCTCATTGATTCGAGGACAGTATGATTTGATTCATTTATTTATTCTTTAGTTCAATTTTACGGAGTTAGTTGGAGACATGTTCCTTCAACTCCTTATTCAGACAGTTTAGAGGCTTTTGGATTTACTTTAAGATTTACGTCTAGATTTAGTTGTTTTGGGTATTTTCACCCACATGATTGTATTTAGTTGAACCTTATTTCCTTACAGTTCTATGTATTCCGCATTTTTATATTATGATTTGCATTATATAGGTACAGATATCAGTCATGGGTTAGCTTGTGGTCCCTTAGGGTCATGAGCACCGTGTAGTATTCCGGTTCAGCAAATTGGGGTGTTACAAACTTAGTATCAAAGCCTAAGGTTCAATAGAGTCCTAGGAAGTCTGAAAGACACATCTAGTAGAATCTTGTACATGGGTGTGTTGCGCGCCACATTTATGTGCAATAAGCTATAAGATGTTTTAGGAATAGTCCCCTTTCTTCATTATTCATGTCATGCTAGTGAGCATACTCACAAGTTAAACTCTCAGTCAAATCCATTCTTATCTTATTCTAGGCCATGGCCTCAAAGAGAAGAAACAAGCCAGCTCCTCAGCCTGAAGATCCTTTGGGCGAACATGTTTCCCATGCGGAGTTTAGAGCCGCATTTATCATACTTACTCTGTCCATGGTAGCACAGAATGAACAACCACCAGTCATTCCGGCCAATCCAGTGGCCACTCCTAAAGCAGCTAGGGTTTGGGACTTCACCCGGATGAACCCTCCATCTTTCCATGGGTCTAAGTCTAATGAGGACCCTTAGGAGTTCATTGACCAAGTCCAGAAGGTCATTGAAATCATGGGTGCCACTTCTATTGAGAGTGCTGAGTTAGCCGCCTACCAGTTATAGGATGTTGCTTATGATTGGTACAAACATTGGAAGTCTGAGAGGTTAGATGATACAGGCCCTATCGAGTGGGAGGAATTTGTCATAGCCTTCTTAAATAGATTCTTTCCCCAAGAGCCGAGGGAAGCCAAAGTTCTTGAGTTCATCAACCTCAAGTAGGAGAATATGGCGGTTAGGGAGTATTCTCTCAGATTCACTCAGCTAGCTAGGTATGCTCCTCATGTGGTTGCAGACAATAGAGCTAAGATGAGAAAGTTTGTGTCAGGGGTCAACGATAGTGTGGTAAATGAGTGTAGATCTGCAATGCTGATCGGTGATATGACCTTAGCAAGACTCATGACCCATGCCCAGCAAGTAGAAGAGTAGAAGTTTAAGACTAGGGAGAGGCAGAACAAAAGTGCAAGGTCAGGTAATTTCAATTTTGCTCACCCCAAGTTAGATGGAGGAAACCATTCATAGTTTTGCTCTAAGTCAGCCATTCCAGCTCCTTCTTCTACCAGCGCTCCAGTACCGAAGTTCAGAGACGGCAATAGCAATAGAAACAAAGTGCCAGGCTCTAAATCTCAGGGCAGTGTTAGCAGTTCCCGAATGAATCCCCTTTGTCAGACTTATGGTAAGAACTACAAAGGGCATTTGCAGAGCCGGTAGTGATGTCTGTTTTGGTTGTGGCAAGCTAGGCCACAGGATTAGGGAGTGTCTTCAGTCAAGTCTTTAGGGTCAGCAAAATCATTCTACAACTCAATCCAATCGCCCAAACCAGTAGGGTGCCATTTCCAGTGCTACCAGTGGGCAACGCCCAAACAGACTCTATGGTCTTCAGTCCCGGCAGGATCAGAAAAATTCTCCTGATGTCGTTACTGGTATGTTACATATTTTCCATGTTCATGTTTATGCTTTGCTAGACCCAGGTGCATCCTTGTCTTTTGTTACTCCATACATAGCAAGTGATTTCAGAATCAGTCTCGAAGTCCTAGCAGAGCCCTTCTCAGTCTCTACCCTAGTGGGTAAAACCATCATAGCTCGGTAGGTATACAGGAACTGCCCGATTATGATATCTCGAAAATCCACGTCAGCAAATTTAGTGGAGTTAGAGATGACTGATTTTGATGTCATTCTCGACATAGATTGGCTTTATTCCTGCTATGCCATAGTCTACTACAGAAATAGGCTAGTTCAGTTTCAATTCCCGAATGAGCCCATCCTAGAGTGGAAGGGTAGCATTTTAGCGTTCAGGGGTCAACTTGTTTCCTAACTTCAGACAAGGAAAATGATTTCTAAGGGGTGTGTGTATCATCTCATGCATGTAAAAGATTCCAGTTCTGAATATCCCAGCCTCGAAACAATTTTTGTTATAAATGGATACTCAGATGTCTTTCCCAAAGATCTTCCAGGAATTCCTCCCAAAAGGGAAATAGACTTCGGTATAGACCTTCTTTCGGATACTCAACCTATTTTTACTCTGCTATATAGAATTTAACCAGTAGAACTCAAGGAATTGAAAGATCAGTTAAAGGATCTCTTAGATAAGGGATTCATCAGACCCAGCATTTCCCCATGAGGTACGCCAGTATTATTCGTGCGCAAGAAAGACAGTTCTCTTAGGATGTTTATTGATTATCGTCAACTCAACAAGCTCATGATCAAGAACAGATATCCTCTTCCCAGGATTGATGATCTATTTGACCAACTTCAGGGTGCCAGTTACTTCTCCTAGATAGACCTCAGATCAAGCTATCATTAGCTTAGAGTTAGAGAATATGACATTTCGAAGACAGCTTTCCGTACTCGGTATGGTCACTTTAAATTTTTAGTCATGTCATTTGGTCTTACCAATGCCCCAGCAGCTTTTATGGATTTGATGAACCGTGTGATCAAGAAGTACTTGGATATGTTTGTCATAGTCTTTATAGATGATATTCTGGTCTATTCTCGCACAGAGCGTGATATGCAGACCATCTTAGAATTATTCTTCAGACTCTCAGGTATCACCAATTATTCGCTAAGTTCAGCAGGTGAAAATTTAGGCTAAGATCAGTAGTATTCCTTGGCCATATTGTTTCCGGTGATGGAATTAGAGTAGATCCTCAAAAAACCGAGGCAGTAAAAAACTAGCCCAAACCTGTATCTCCATCAGATATTAGGAGTTTCTTGGGTTTGGCTGGCTATTATAGATGGTTTGTCGAGGGATTTTCTTTTGTTTCATCTCCTATGTCCAGATTGACTTAGAAAAAGAATAAATTTCAGTGGTCAGATTCATGCGAGAAGAGCTTTCAAGATTTGAAGACTCAACTCACCTCCACTCCATTTCTAGCTATTCTAGATGGTTTAGATGGTTTTGTAGTCTATTATGATGCATCCAGAGTGGGTTTAGGTTGTGTCCTCATGCAGCATGGTAAGGTCATAGCCTATGCCTCCAGACAGTTAAAGCCACTTGAGAAGAATTATCCTACTCATGATCTTGAGTTAGCAGCGGTAGTTTTTGCCTTGAAGATTTTGAGGCATTATATCTATGGAGTTCATGTAGATGTCTTCACAGACCATAAGATCCTCCAGTATGTCTTTTCCCAGAAAAATCTCAATCTTCGCCAGAGAAGGTGGTTAGAGCTCTTGAAGGATTACGACATGAGTGTTCTTTATCATCTGGGCAAGGCCAATGTTGTGGCCGTCGCTCTCAGTTGACTCTCCATGGGTAGTATTTCTCACGTTGAGAATAGTAAGAAAAGAATGACTCAGGAGATCCATCAGCTTGCCAGACTAGGCATTCGCTTAGTCGATTCTTCAGAGGGTGGTGTATGTGTTCATAGTATTTTAGAGTCATCTCTAGTTTCCAAGGTGAAAGAGAAACAAGAAACGGATCCTAGCCTTGGCAAGCTCAAAGAGTCAGTTCAGAATTAGAAAGTCGAGGTTTTCTCCTAAGGGGGAGATGGTGTTCTTCATTGTCAGGGTCGTCTATGTGTTCTAGGTGTAGATGAATTAAGGAGGCGAATTCTTGCAGAAATGCATGGTGCGCGATACTCTATTCATCCAGGGGCCACTAAGATGTACTGTGACATGCGGGAGATCTATTGGTGGAGTAGGATGAAGAGAGATATTGCAAAGTGTGGCTAAGTGCTCTACATGTCAGCAGGTTAAGATAGAGCATCAGAAACCTAGTGGTTCCATGCAAGAGTTCACCATTCCTACTTGGAAGTGGGAAGAAGTTAACATGGACTTCGTGACAGGTTTACCTAGAACTCGTCATCAGCATGATTCAGTCTGGGTGATTATATATAGAATGACCACATCAACTTATTTTCTTCCTGTTGGTACTTCTTATTCCACCGAGGATTATGCCAAACTCTATATCAGGGAGTTAGTCAGATTATACGGTGTTCCACTATCTATCATCTCAGATAGAGGTACCCAATTCACTTGTCACTTTTCAAAAGCATTCCAAAAGTGTCTCGGTACCTAAGTCCATCTCAGCACAACATTTCATCCTCAGACAGATGGTCAAGTAGAGAGGACCATTCAAACACTTGAAGATATGCTAAGGGCGTGTACAATTGACTTCAAGGGAAGTTGGTCGACCACTTGCCTTTGATTGAGTTTGTATATAACAATAGCTATCATTCTAGTATTCAGATGGCTCCATTCAAAGATCTCTATGGTACGAGATGTAGATCTCCGATTGGTTGGTTCGAAGTTAGTGAGGCCTCAATCATATGTCCTGACTTAGTATTCGACGCCTTAGAGAAAGTTCAGTTGATCAGAGAGAGACTTCGGGCTGCTCAGAGCCGACAAAAGTCCTCTACAAATGTTTGTAGAAAGGATCTCGAGTTTGAGGTCAATGACTATGTCTATCTTAAGATCTCTCCTATGAAAGGAGTGAAGAGGTTCGGCAAGAAAGGGAAACTCAGTCGCCGGTATGTTGGTCCCTTCAGAATTCTTTGTCGCTTTGGTAAGGTAGCATATGAGCTTAAGTGTCCTTCAGATCTAGCCTTAGTCCATCCAGTCTTCCATGTCTCTTTACTAAAAAAGTGCATAGGTGACCTAGAAGTTGTTGTCCCTATTCAGAGCATCGACATTCAGAACAGCCTCTCTTATGAAGAGATTCCAGTCAAAATCTTAGATTATCAGACTCATAGATTAAGGAACAAAGAAGTCCCTCTAGTCAAGGTTCTTTGGCAAAATCAGTCTCATGAGGGAGCTACTTAGGAAGCAGAAGCAGATATGCGTACCAAGTATCCTCACCTCTTCCCCGCCAATTTAGATCAAGCTCAAGGTAACAGTTCTCCTTAAGCTTATTAAGTTTCATGTTTATGTTTCTAGTATAAACTTGGTACCTATTAACCGTTTCATAATCAGTCATGCATTAATGTATCAGTTGTCCGTGCATCAGATATGCATGAGTTCAGTATGTTTAGCATGTCAGTCATAAGACCAAGTTTCAGTTCTTCATGTTCAGTTCAGTTCTATTATCTTGTATCCCTTCTCAATAAATTCTCATTCGAGGACGACTGTTCCCAAAGGGGAGATATTGTAATACCCCGCATGTTTCTAATCCTATGATTCATACTTGATTACATGACTTACAATGAATATCCTAGTGATAGGATAGCTTATGATCTATTAAGCATGTTCATATGAGTCACTTAAGGTAATACAAGCTAAGAGTTTTTAAATCCATCAAGTTTTAGTGTTCGATTTTGCAAGGGTCATCTTTAAATGAGTATAACTCAATGTTAATGTGGTATTTTGGCTGATTTAGACCCACCAAATTTTAGAGAATTGAATTAGATTTCTAATGATACCAATTTTGCCTTAATCCAATACCCGAGCGAGAAGTTATGCCCATTTTCATGAGAGACACCAATCATAGGCGATTGGTTAGGCGCCGCCCAACCCAAGCATAGGAGATTACTTGGGCGCCGCCTAAGTCAATTCCAGGTGTAAAAAAGACTTCGTCTTGAGTTATTTTAAAGGTAATTAAGTCTTTAAATACTCCTTACACATCCATAAACTTAACCTTACGAAATATATATCTTCTAAACATACTAAAACCCTATTTTTCATCTCAAAGCTCATCATCCAAGAGCACTAAAGGATAAAAACAACTAGGGTTTCATAATTAAGCTTGAAGATCCGATTTTAAGGAAATTCCTCCATCAATCATCAAGAATCTTCCTTCTAAGGTATGCATAGTGTTCATCCACGGATTTCTTTCATCCGTGGAGTTCAAGAATCAATCTTTAAAATACAAAAGCTTGGTGATGTGGTGATTTGATCATACCCATGTTGATTCTTGTTTGTTTTCCTCTTTTTCATTATAAAGTATGATTTCTATATTGTTGGGTGTTGATGATCATGTTGTTGATATTAGGTGATTCCCAAGATGATATCTTTATATATTTTTGTGAATTCATGATATCATATGAGTTGGAAACATGTAAATTTGGTCGTTCATGATGTATAATTTGATGAATTCACCTATGCTTAAGATGTGCATGTAAGGTGTTTGATAAAGTGCCTAAGGAACTAGAAATCATGCAATAATAGCTAAATTGTGACCAAGTGAAGGATTCATGATATGCCCTTACGTTCCAATGACTTCTATGTTGTTAATGTGCCTTGTAAATGTTGTTGGAATACTCATGAACTATTCTTATAAGATTATACTATGTTTACTTGCAAATCCTACTTATCAACAAGATGTATGATAACCATGCAATCCACATGAACTTCCATGCTATTAGTATGTGTTGCCAATATGATTATGCAACGAACATGATATTAAGATTGTGCAAGTACTTCCATGTGATATGAAATCCTTTCCATGCAATACATTATTGATAACTATGCTTAGTATGAGATCCCTACTTATGATATTATATATTATGGACTCTACTCTTATGATCAAGTCAGTCATGTGTGCCAATTTCCTTCCATCGAGTCTTGGGGGTACTTTTACCCCAAAATTATAGCTGTGTGCCTAGATCCATGTCATGTTTAACAATATCTGAGCTCAAGCTATGATTCCATAGACTTCAGTCAGTCATGTGACTCAGGAAAACCTCATGATCTTAGTCAGTTGTCAGATATCAGTAACATTCTGCTAGTCAACGGATTCAGTAAGATTAAGTCATGTACAGTCAGTTATTCATGTCCAGTCCCTCCAGATAGGAGTAGAGGTTAGCACCGAGTGAACCCAAGGATGGGAACTCACCCGCCAGTTCAGGGTGTGATTCTTAGTAGCAATCCTTGTGTTCCAGAACTACGTAGCCAGTGTAGGTTGAGATATCTTAACCCATCATCTTAGGGTTGATGTGGTGGCTTAACCTATCAATTTAGGGTTTCGACCATTCTCATTTGAGTACCTGCCAGTATAGGGTCTCACAGCTGTCCTTACCAGTGGCGCGGTATTGACACCCCTCCAGTCAGGGCAGAGATTGGACCCCATCTTAGCCATAACGGTATACATGGGGCATGTCGGTTAAACACTACTTCCCATAGTTTCAGTAACAGTCTCAGTAAAAGCACTCAGGGCGTTCTTCAAATTTTAGTATATACAGGACTGTAAGATACAATCATCTATGTTATCAGTTTCTGTAACAGTCCTAGTAATAGAACTCAGGGAGTTCTTCAGATTTCAGTGTATACAGGACTGTCAGATACAGTCATTTATGTTATCAGTTTTAGTATCAGTCTCAGTGAACGCACTCAGGGCGTTCTTTAGATTTCAGTATATATAGGACTGTCAGATACAGTCGTCCATGTTATCAGTTTTAGTATCAGTTATGACAGTTATCAGTAAACCATGTATTAGCTTACAGGTCATGCTATCACGTATTAACGGTCCCTGTTTCTATATATGTGTGTTTGCACTCCCACGTTCATATTAGTCGGTCAGTGTTGTTCATGCAT
This sequence comes from Capsicum annuum, assembly GCF_002878395.1. NCBI lineage: Eukaryota > Viridiplantae > Streptophyta > Magnoliopsida > Solanales > Solanaceae > Capsicum > Capsicum annuum. The sequence goes on from NC_061113.1 coordinate 188,409,039, forward strand.
GAAACCTTTTATGTTCAGCTTACCTTCCTCGTATACTCAGTACTACAGTTGTACTGACGTATTTGCACTATGATGCTTTCTTTTCATGTTACACCATAGGTTCCGAGACACGAGCTCCAGCCCAGTAGTAGCGGTAGCATTCCTGTCGCAGAGACACAGTGAGTCCTCATTGATTCGAGGATAATATGATTTGATTCATTTATTTATTCTTCAGTTCAGTTTTACGGAGTTAGTTGGAGACATGTTCCTTCAACTCCTCATTCAGACAGTTTAGAGGCTTTTGGATTTACTTTAAGATTTACGTCTAGATTTAGTTCTTTTGGGTATTTCAACCACATGATTGTATTCAGTTGAACCTTATTTCCTTATAGTTCCATGTATTCCATATTATTATATTATGATTTGCATTATACAGTTACAGATATCAGTCATGGGTTAGCTTGTGGTCCCTCGGGGTCATGAGCACCGTGTAGCATTCTGTTTCAGCAAATCGGGGTATTACAAACTTAGTATCAAAGCCTAAGGTTCAATAGAGTCCTAGGAAGTCTGAAAGCCGCATTTAGTAGAGTCTTGTACATGGGTGTGTTGCACGCCACATTTATGTGTAAGAGGCTATAAGATGTTTTAGGAACAGTCCCATTTCTTCATTATTCATGTCATGCTAGTGAGCATAATCACCAGTTAAACTCTCAGTCTAATCCATTCTTCTCTTATTCTAGACTATGGCCCCAAAGAGAAGAAACCAGCTAGCTCCTCAGCCTGAAGATCCTTTGTGCGAACATGTTTCCCATGCAGAGTTTAGAGTCACATTTACCATACTTAGTTAGTCCATGGAAGCATAGAATGAATAGGCATGAGTCATTCCGGCCAATCCAGTGGCCACTCCTAAAGCAGCTAGGGTTCGGGACTTCACCTGGATGAACCCTCCATCTTTCCATGGGTCTAAGTCTGATGAGGACCCTCAGGAGTTCATTGACCAAGTCCAGAAGGTCATTGACATCATGGGTGTTGCTTCTATTAAGAGTGCTGAGTTAGCTGCCTACCAGTTACAGGATGTTGCTCATGATTGGTACAAACAGTGGAAGTCTGAGAGGTTAGATGATATAGGCCCTATCGAGTGGGAGGAATTTATCATAGCCTTCTTAAATAAATTCTTTCCCCAAGAGCTGAGGGAAGCCAAAGTTCTTGAGTTCATCAACCTCAGGTAGGGGAATATGACGGTTAGGGAGTATTCTCTCAGATTCACTTAGCTAGTCAGGTATGCTCCTCATGTGGTTACAGACAATAGATGTCAGATGAGCAAGTTCGTGTCAGGGGTCAATGATGGCGTGGTAAATGAGTGTAGGTCTACAATGCTGATCGGTGATATGACCTTAGCAATACTCATGACCCATGCCCAACAAGTGGAAGAGTAGAAGTTTAAGACTAGGGAGAGGCAGAACAAGAGAGCAAGGTTAGGTAATTTCAATTTTGCTCACCCCAAGTTAGATGGAGGAAACCATTCATAGTTTTGCTTTAAGTCAGCCATTCCAGCTCCTTCTTCTACCAGCGCTCCAGTGTCGAAGTTCAGAGACGGCAATAGCAATAGAAACAAAGTGCCAGGCTCTAAATCTCAGGGCATGTTAGCAGTTCCCGAATGAATCCCCTTTGTCAGACTTATGGTAAGAACCACAAAGGGCATTTGCAGAGCCGGTAGTGATGTCTATTTTGGTTGTGGCAAGCCAGGCCACAGGATTAGGGAGTGTCTTCAGTCAAGTCTTCAAGGTCAGCAAAATCAATCTACAACTCAATCCAGTCGCCCAAACCAGTAGGGTGCCATTTCCAGTGCTACCAGTGGGCAACGCCCAAACAGACTCTATGGTCTTCAGTCCCGGCAGGATCAAAAAAATTCTCCTGATGTCGTTACTGGTACGTTACATATTTTCCATGTTCATGTTTATGCTTTGCTAGACCCAGGTGCATCTTTGTCTTTTGTTACTCCATACATAGCAAGTGATTTCAGAATCAGTCTCGAAGTCCTAGCAGAGCCCTTCTCAGTCTCTACCCCAGTGGGTAAAACCATCACAGCTCAGTGGGTATATAAGAACTGCCCGGTTATGATATATCAAAAATCCACATCATCAAATTTAGTGGAGTTAGCGATGACTGATTTTGATGTCATTCTCGGCATAGATTGGGTTTATTCCTGCTATGCCACAGTCTATTGTAGAAATAGGCTAGTTCAGTTTCAATTCCCAAATGAGCCCATCCTAGAGTGGAAGGGTAGCATTTTAGCGTTCAGGGGTCAACTTATTTCCTACCTTCAGGCAAGGAAAATGATTTCTAAGGGGTGTATGTATCATCTCATGCATGTAAAAGATTCTAGTTCTGAATATCCCAGCCTTGAAATAGTTCTTGTTGTTATTGAATACTCAGATGTCTTTCCTGAAGATCTTCTAGGCATTCCTCCCGAAAGGGAAAAAGACTTCAGTATAGACCTTCTTACGGATACTCAACCTATTTCTACTCTGCTATACAGAATGGCACCAGTAGAACTCAAGATACTGAAAGATCAGTTGAAGGATCTCTTAGATAAGGGATTTATCAGACCCAGCGTTTCCCATGGTGTATGCCAGTATTATTCGTGCACAAGAAAAACGATTCTCTCAGGATGTGTATTGATTATCATCAACTTAACAAGCTCACGGTCAAGGGTCATCTTTGAACAAATATAACTCGATGTTAATGTGGTATTTTGGCTGATTTAGACCCACCAAATTGTAGAGAATTGAATTATCTTTCAAATGATACCAATTTTGCCTTAATCCAATACCTGAGCGAGAAGTTATGCCCATTTTCATAAGAGACAGCAATCATAGGTGATTGGTTAGGCGCCGCCCAACCCAAGCATAGGCGATTACTTGGGCGCCTCCTAAGTCAATTCCAAGTGTCAAAAACACTCCGTCTTGAGTTATTTTAAAGGTAATTAAGTCTTCAAATACTCCTTACACGTCCCTAAACTTAACCCTACGAAATATATATCTTCTAAACATACTAAAACCCTATTTTTCATCTCAAAGCTCATCATCCAAGAGAACTAAAGGATAAAAACAACTAGGGTTGTATAATTAAGCTTGAAGATTCGATTTCAAGGAAATTCCTCCGTCAATCATCAAGAATCTTCCTTCTAAGGTATGTGTAGTGTTCATCCATGGATTCCTTTCGTTCGTGGAGTTCAAGAATCAATCTTTAAAATACAAAAGCTTGGTTGATTGTGGTGATATGATCATACCCATGTTGATGCTTGTTTGTTTTCCTCTTTTTCATTATAAAGTATGATTTCTATATTTTTGGGTGTTGATGATCATGTTGTTGCTATTAGGTTATTCCCAAGATGGAATCTTTATATGTTTTTGTGAATTCATGATATCATATGAGTTGGAAACATGTAAATTTGGTCGTTCATGATGTATAATTTGATGAATTCACCTATGCTTAAGATGTGCATGTAAGGTGTTTGATAAAGTGCCTAAGGAACTAGAAATCATGCAATAATAGCTAAATTGTGACCAAGTGAAGGATTCATGATATGCCCTTACGTTCCAATGACTTCTATGTTGTTAATGTGCCTTGTAAATGTTGTTGGAATACTCATGAACTATTCTTATAAGATTATGCTATGTTTACTTGCAAATCCTACTTATGAACAAGATGCATGATAACCATGCAATCCACATGAACTTCCATGCTATTAGTATGTGTTGCCAATATGATTATGCAACGAACATGATATTAAGATTGTGCAAGTACTTCCATGTGATATGAAATCCTTTCCATGCAATACATTATTGATAACCATGCTTAGTATGAGATCCCTACTTATGATATTATATATTATGGACTCTACTTTTATGATCAAGTCAGTCATATGTGTCAGTTTCATTCCATCGAGTCTTGGGGGTACTTTTACCCGAAAACTATAGCTGTGTGCCTAGATCCATGTCATGTTTAACGATATATGAGCTCAAGCTATGATTCCATAGACTTCAGTCAGTCATGTGACTCAGGAAAACCTCATAATCTTAGTTAGTTATCACATATCAGTAACATTCCGCTAGTCAATTAAATTCAGTAAGATTAAGTCATGTACAGTCAGTTATTCATGTCCAGTCCCTCCAGATAGGAGTAGAGGTTAGCACCGAGTGAACCCAAGGATGGGAACTCACCCGCCAGTTCAGGGTGTGATTCTTAGTAGCAATCCTTGTGTTCTAAAACTACGTAGCCAGTGTAGGTTGAGATATCTTAACCCATCATCTTAGGGTTGATGTGGAGGCTTAACCTATCAATTTAGGGTTTCGACCATTCTCATTTGAGTACCTGCCAGTATAGGGTCTCACAGCTGTCCTTACCAGTGGCGCGGTATTGACACCCCTCCAGTCAGGGCAGAGATTGGACCCCATCTTAGCCATAACGGTATACATGGGGCATGTCGGTTAAACACTACTTCCCATAGTTTCAGTAACAGTCTCAGTAAAAGAACTCAGGGCGTTCTTCAAATTTCAGTATATACAGGACTGTAAGATACAATCATCTATGTTATCAGTTTCAGTAACAGTCTCAGTAAAAGAACTCAGGGCGTTCTTCAGATTTCAGTGTATATAGGACTGTCAGATATATTCATCTATGTTATCAGTTTTAGTATCAGTCTCAGTGAAAGTACTTAGGGCATTCTTTAGATTTCAATATATACAGGACTGTTAGATACAGTTGTCCATGTTATCAATTTTAGTATCAATCATGACAGTTATCAGTAAACCATATATTAGCTTAGAGGTCATGCTATCACATATTCACGGTCCCAGTTTCTATATATGTGTGTTTACACTCCCACGTTCATATTAGTCAGTTAGTGTTGTTCATGCATGAAACCCTTTATGTTCAGCCTACCTTCCTCGTATACTCAGTACTGCAGTTGTACTGATACATTTGCGCTATGGTGCTTTATTTCATGTTGCACCATAGTTTCTGAGAGACGAGCTCCAGCCAAGCATTAGCGGTAGTGCTCCAGTCGTAGAGACACAGTGAGTCCTTATTTATTCAAGGACAATATGATTTGATTCATTTATTTATTCTTCAGTTCAATTTTATAGAGTTAGTTGGAGACATGTTCCTTCAACTCCTTATTCAGACAGTTTAGAGGCTTTTGGATTTACTTTTAGATTTACGTCTAGATTTAGTTGTTTTGGGTATTTTTCACCCACATGATTGTATTCAGTTGAACCTTATGGCCTTATAGTTCCATGTATTCCACATTATTATATTATGATTTGTAGTATATAGGTACAAATATCAGTCATGGGTTAGCTTTTGGTCCCATGGGGTCATGAGCACCGTGTAGCATTCTGATTTAGCAAATCGGGGTGTTATAAATGCATTATAGTATTTTTTTAACTATTATGGTTTCGATATCATGTTCATAAGAATTTGGAATAAATACTTAGTTTATTATTTTGTCATGTGATCGTGCTATCTCATCATGTTTAGAAGTATTCTCATGTTAAAGTCTTGGTACCCATGTATTTGATGAAATGGTTAAGTGAATCATTATGAACAATAATTTCTTTCTATGGTTTCAAAGCTTTTATGTGATCCTGTTGTTATTGTTATCGAGTCCTGGTGGTTATGAATACTTGAATTCTAGTTCCTTACTTAGTCTTAGTAGTTTCAGAATAATTTCAAACACGTATAAGCATTATCATTTCAGTCTGTTATCATATCATTCGAATTTAGATTAGTTCTATAATCCAAGTCAATTCCCTATTTAATTAAGCTCAGCTCAAACCCCTAATCAATGTCAGTTCAGTTGGGAGTAGGATTCAGCACTGAGTGAGCCTAGGGATGAAGGCTCACCCGTTAGTTAGGACTGGGTCCTTAGAAGCAATCCCTAAGTTTCAAAACTATGTAGACAATGTAGGTTATAAGATGTCACCCATTAATTAGGACTGACACTCTCAGGGATCACCCACTAGTTAGGACTGATCTCAGGGGTCACCCGTTAGTTTGGACTGACTCCACATCCAGTGTTAATACATGTGGAATGGTACTAACACCCTTCCAACTGGGGTCACAGGTTGGACCCCAACTCAGTTTATAATCGGGGTATGTCAGTTAGATGAACACTCCCATAATTAAAGTCTTAGTTTCAGCTTAGTATAGAACTCAGTTTAGTTCTATAGAACTAGGAATGTCAGACACAGTCACTCAGTATCAGTAATTTAGTTACTAGTAATCAAAATTATTAGTTACTCAGTATTAGAAATTAGTACTCAAAATTTTATAGCAGTCTCAGTTATTCATGTACTCTTATTCAGTTATGCTATATTATTTAGTGAGTTACTGTTCATGTATATAAACCCCTGCATTTAGTCTTACCTCATCTAGCATACCAGTACATTCCACGTACTGACATATACTTTATCTTTGCACTATGATGTCTCATATCATAGGTTTAGATGCTTAGGTTTCTGACCATGAAAGGATAAATTCAGATAGTCATAACAGATTTAGTAGCAAGTCCTCATCTACCAAGGATATGCTTTTATTTTAGTATTTCAGTAGTTTCAGTATTTCAGTAATTGGAGTTAGTTGGGGCCTTTTCCCATCAACTCCATATTCAGATAGTTCAGTTAAAGGCTTTTAAGACTAGACTAGTTCAGACAGTATTCAATTTTTAGATATTATTATCAGTTGCTATTTATCGGTATTCAGATTATGAACCTTATAGAATTTTAGCCTATTTTTCAAATTATTTTAGTATTATTATTCAGTGCTTATAGTTGGTACCAATCATGGGTTAGCTTGTGGTTTTTTGGGGTCGTAAGCACCGTGTGGCGTCCGAGGTGCAGACTCATGGCATTACAAACTGGTATTAGAGCCTAAGGTTATAAAGTGTCGTAGGAAGTTTGAAATCCATGTCAAGTAGAGTCTTATGCATGGGTGTGTAGCGCGCCATATTTATGGACAAGAGGCTATAAGATATAATAGAAAAAGTTTCCCTTCTTTCATATCTCAGATCATGCTATAAAAGATTCTCTAAGAAGCTTATGTAGATTCCCATCATTCTACACTCATGTCAACTCTACCTTACTTTTAAGGTAACAGAAGCAGTGAAGCTCAAAGTCCTACAGATAAAGCTCTCTCAGACAGTCCTCGCAGATAGTTATGGGATTGTATACAAGATCCAGAGTGTTCCATCAAGTGTTTTTTAGTTCCAAAGTTTGAAATATTTTATTCACATTTATGAAAATTGTGCACTAAAACCAAAGTAAGATGTGCCCTCAGATCCCTTCTTAGTATTCTAGGATAGTATATAATCTAGAGTTAGAAGCATGAAACCAAGAGTTTAGCAATAGTAGTAGAGTTGGGATAGTGTTATCCAAATTTGAGCAAATTATATTTCATAGGGTTAGTTGTAAGAAAGGTGAATCAGTAGGCTTGAAGGAGCGTATGCAAGAATTTAAGTTTGGTAATTCAAAAGTATATGTGTTGTTGATGTTGGTGTAGAGGTAATTCTCATGGTGTGGGGAAAATATAAGTTTAGAGATATGATATTTATAGGCTATGATAAAAGTAGTATGGTTATTAAAGATTTACAGACATCCATGTTACGTGTTAGCATCTAAGTTTAAATCTTTGAAGGTTGAGCTAAAAGAAAGAGGAGTTAAAAATTCTAAGTTAGTCAGTTCTTAAGTTGTTACATGATGTATTTAGGGCTATAGAAATTTAAGATTTCTATCTCATAAGGTAGGGTTTTACACTTTTAGGTGCAGTGTTTCCAGGTGAGTTTAGTGTTTATGAGTATTGTTATATCTCGAACTCAAGAGTAAACTGGTGACAGTTCAGTTTAGAGTTGTTGTTTAAGTGGTTCACAGACTTAGAATGATGGCTTTAAGCAAAAGGGGAGATGTATTGTAATACTCCTAGTATTCATGTCCTAAACCTTTCATTTTTCTTCCCAAAATAAGATCCAACTTGAAGTAATGGTTACTCATCAGTTGACTGTCTTATTTCTATCTCAGCCTCATAATCATTCTCATGTCATTTCATGTATTCAAGAAATTAGTCCAGTTCATGATATTCAGTTCATGTATCATGTTTCAGAATCAGTTATGAAATCATGTTCCAAGTTATGCATGTTCATAATATGATCTCAGTTACCTTAGAACAATACTCTCAGTCTAACCATTTTCATTCGAGGACGAATGTTCCCAAGGGGGAGATAATGTAACACCCCATATTTTTGGGCTAATCTATGAACCATTGTTCTTATATGTATAAGTTATAATCCAAGTGATTCTCATGTAAATATAATTTTAATGATTTTTATACTAGTGAGTGAAATGCTCATGAGGTTAAAAATATTCATAGAAATCATTTAGAGCAAAGTTGAGCTAAGATCCATTGATTCGCCCAAAGTTTGAAATTTGATCCTACAAGGGTCATCTTTGAATGAGTATAATTTTTTTATATATATAATTTGGTAGATTAAGACCCACCAAGTTTTAGATAATCGAATTAGCTTTCCAACGATACCAATTTCGCCTAAATCCAATAATTGAGTGAAAAATTATGCCATATTTTGTGTGACGCAGTAAGGGGCCACGACAGCCCCGCGAAGTGAGGGCTGCTTGACCCAAAAAGGGGTCGCATAGTGAGGGATGATTGACCCAACTAGGGGTCACGACGCGGGGGCTATTCCTCCACAATTTTAGCTTTTTAAGGGTCAAAGGTCACTTTGTTCCTTTTCCCTCAACCCTAAACTTCCAAAGCACAAATTTTAACACCCAAAAGGACATTATTTGCGCATCTTCCTCAAATCATATCACGTAAAAACCCTCCTCTTTTCCCAATAACAAAAATCTAAGCATCACCATTTAAGAGCCTTTAAGAAAAGTTATTTGTTTTCAAATGGAATGCATTGTAGTTTTTTTTTTAAAATATTATGGTTTCCATATCATGTTCATGAGAATTTGGAATAAATCCTTTGTTTATGATTTTATCATGCGATCGTGCTATCTCATCATGTCTATAAGTATCCTCATGATAAAGTCTTGGTACCCATGTATTTGATGAAATGCTTAAGTTAATCATTATGAATAATAATTTCCTTCCATGGTTTTAAAGCTTTCATGTGACCTTATTGTTATTGTTATCGAGTCCTGGGGGTTATGAGTACCTAAGATCTAGATGATTACTTAGTCTTAGTAGTTTTAGAATAGTTTTAGACACGTATGAGCATTATCAGTTCAGTCCGTTATATATCAGTCAAACTTAGGTCAGTTCAATAATCCGAGTTAATTCCCTCTTCAGTTAAGCTAAGCTCAAACCCGTAATCAGTGTCAGTTTAGTTGGGAGTAGGATTCATCACCAGCAAGCCTAGAGATGAGGGCTCACCTATTAGTTAGGACTGGGTCCTTAGAAGCAATCCCTAAGTTCAAGAACTACATAGCTAGTGTAAGTTATGAGATGTCACCCGTTACTTAGGACTGACACTCTCAGGGATCACCCACTAGTTAGGACTGATCTCAGGGGTCACACGTTAGTTTGGAATGGCCCCACAACCAGTGTTAATACCCATGGCATGGTACTAACACCCTTCCAAATAGGTCGCAGGTTGGACCCCAACTCAGTTTATAATCGGGTTATGTACGTAAGATGAACACTTCCACAGTTAAAGTTTCAGTTTTAATTTTTGTATAGAACTCAGTTCAGTTCTACAGAAATAGGACTGTCAGACACAGTCACTCAATATCAGTAATTCTGTTACTAGTAATCATAGATATCAGTTACTCAGTATCCGAAATTAGTACTCAGCAATTTATAGCTATCTTAGTTATTCATGTACTCTTATCAGTTACACTATATCATTTAGTTAGTTACTGTTCATGCATATGAACCCCTGCATTTAGCCTTACCTTATCTAGCATACCAGTATATTCCACATACTGACGCATACTTTCTCTTTGTACTATGATGTCTCATATCATAGGTTCGGACGCTTAGGTTCCTGACTCTGCTTAGATAGATTTATATAGCAGGAACAAATTTAGCAGCGAGTCCTCATCTATCGAGAATATGCTTTTATTTTAGTATTTTAGTAGTTTTAGTATTTCAATAGTCAGAGTTAGTTGGGGGCTTGTCTCATCAACTCCAAACTCTGATAGTTCAGTTAGAGGCTTTTCAGACTAGACTAGTTCAAACAGTATTCAGTTTTTAGATGTTATTATCAGTTACTATTTATCAGTATTCAGATTATTAACCTAATGTCATTTCGGCCTATTTTTTTGCATTATTTTAGTATTATTATTCAATGCTCACAGCAGTATCAATTATGGGTTAGTTTGTGGACCTTCGGGGTTGTAAGTGTCGTGTAGCGTTCGAGGTACAGACTCGGGGTGTTACACTAATCTAGATGTCCTAATGGTGCAAGAAATTGTGAAAGCTTTGGGATCACCTTTATTTTGTGCTAGAGATCTGGATGTAATTACACTACAATGATGCAACACACCAACATCCTCATAACTGACCGCTCTCTTCTTTGTCACCAAATTCTTTATAAATTTTGTGTACCCAGGCGCTGGTTAAGAGCTTTAAGAAGGGGGATGTTCAAACTCAACTTTTTTAGCATAGTAATAACTTTATATACTTCCCTTATTCTTTTTTCTACTTCAACCTATGAGGAAAAGGTGGGGGAGGTCATTGAATGATCTTCACTATAGGTTTAAATTCATTCCCTTTTCCTTTATCCTACTTAAAACTCTTACCATCACCTATTAATTTTTATGATGATTCACCACTAGTCACCAACTTTTTAGATTCCACTTGGGGTGCATCAGCAGTATTAGCCAAATCATTCCTTGGCTCATCAATCACAAACATAGGGGGATCAATAGTAGCCTTACCATTATGACTGGTGATGGATAGACAGTGACCGTCGTTATTTGGATTTTTCACAGTGTTTCTTAAAAGAGTGCTCGATTGACTCTAATTCAAGGTTACTGACATCTTACCAAATTGCTGCTGCTTGATCGGTGTAACATGCAATTCCACTTTTTAGGTCAAACATGAAATGTCTGCCTTAATCTCCTTAAGGCAACTTTCTTGACTTTTCTGATCCTTTACTAGCTTTGACAACATAGCCTCCATCTTTGATTTAGTGTCTCTACTCCCACGCGAAACATAAACACCACTCTTCTTTATGTAGTTATCCTTACTCCTCTAGTCACCATTTCTCTCTACTCTTCTCCTTTTATCTATCCATATAGTAGTTTTGATCTTGGTTCCCTTACCTTAAGTTCTAATTATCTTGAGTAGACAATTGGCCCTTGGCTTGGAAACTCGCCAACTCTCTATCTAGGTACTTTTCCTCTTTATCCGTTTCTGAAGCATATGACTTAGAGGACTTACCCTATGAAGCCACAACATTAACCTTCTTAGAATTCATAGTTGTAAATTATTTTGTCAGTAGCACAATATTTGTCCTCAGCTGGGTAACCTCCTGAGCCACCGAATTATCAACAACCTTAAACTCATTGGAAGCCTTAATGGCATAAGTTCCAGAACCTCTCTCTACCTCTCGAGTATGCCACCTTAAGTTGGTGAGAGAGATTTGATCTAAGATATTCGATGTATCTTCCCAATGTAGGTTCATGAATGCTCCACCAGTAATAGTATTCACCATAGATTTTGAATTAGTATTCAGGGCATGATAGAAAATCTCCAGTATATTTCTCCCCAAAATTCTGTGATTAGGCACCATCATTAACTTCTACTTAAACTGAAACCATGCCTTACACATTGGTTCAGAATGCAGTTGCCTAAAGTTATAGATCTCATCCTTTAATTATAGCATTTTATTCAGAGGGAAAAAATGGTCTAAACACTATTTCTGTAACTTATTCCAAGAAATAATAGACCCACAATGTAGTTCCCATAACCATAATGTAGCTTTACCAGTTAGAGAGAATGGGAACAACTTAAGTCTCAATACTTCCTGATCCACCTTGGGTATATTATATGAAGTACAAATCTAACAAAATTAATGAGGTGCATGTTTGCATCATGAGTCAGCAGGCCAACAAACACACCTTTTAGAGTCAACAACTAGATCATAGCACTATAAATTTCAAACTTTACTCCCTAGGGTAACTCAGGAGAAATGATGGCTCCTATCTCGATAGGCTCTACATACCTTTTGTCTTCATAAGTTGGGAAATACTAAAAAGTTAGGGATAATGAAGCTCTGTCTCTTCTACCTTCGTTGAATGCTGCTTGATAATCTGCTTTTTACCTCTGTCTTATTCTCTTTTCCTCATGAGCTACATGATGGGTAGCTTTATTAACCCTCCTTACATTTTCTTCTGCTAATAACTATGCAGTAGTTTCTACAGCTTCCCCCTGAGGAGGTGGGGGAGTCAAGTTTTGTGGATCATTTGGAGGTAGCTCAAGATGAGCTTAACGTCTGTGGTATGATATTCTACGATTCTATTGCAGGATTCTTTCTGGCTTTGGATTAAATGGGAATAAGTGAATTCCTTGACTCCTAGTACTAGGCATACACCGATGTACACCCCAAGAAGAATAGAAAAGTAAAATCCAAAAACCTCAACAATTTCAATCAATAAATATGCAATCGTATTCCCCAAAAATGATGCTAAAATTTGATATCGCACAAACTATACCCTCCATAAAGATACAATATGGTCGCTACCAAATTATAGTAATCCAACTAGATTTAGGTCGATCCCACAAAGAATAGGTCGAATCTGTCTCTTGAACTTGCTGAAGTAGCCAAAAGTGTAGGAAAGTAAATAGGGGGAATTTGTAGTAAATAGTAAAAAGTAACAAGTTGTGAATGCTTTTAGTTGTAAACAATTTGAGATGAGCACTAAGACTGTGTTTTCCTGGCTTCCTAACTCTGTAGGTTTCTTGTGTTCAATCCAACTATCTCATTGCCACACATGTAGAATCTGACAAGATAGGTATTACCAACCGTCTTATGAATGTGGTGATAAATCTCACCCTTCACCTTGTGAGTCTCAAGGTGACGCCTTACTAGCCCTTGTATTTGATACCAATTTAACTATCACCTTGTGGGTATTAAGTTATTAGATGAGGGTTGATAACATTAAATCACCATTGTATCTTGTTTTCCTAATCTCAATCTCTCTTGTGAAGATAATATCGAATACAACTAGGTTCTTAGCATTGAACATTGCTATAAGAATAATTAAACTGAAGAAGATCACAATGCAAGTCAAAATTTTTCGTTGCCTAGGCAGTCTTCTGGAACTTGTGCATATTTTTTGTCTTTTCCATTCTAATCACATCCAACCCTAATCTCCAGCAAAACTACACCAAACACATCATATCTAGATAGACATACCTTCAGATTTGTGAGAGTCCCTTAGGAAAACAAAATCATAATATAACTAAGACACTTAAAATAAAAATAAGACCACTCTGACAGTATACTTTCTTTTAAAACTTATTCAGGATCACACATGCAAACCATTCAAGTATTCAACATCCTCTATTCTTATCAAAGCCCTTAATGCAGTGTAAATATGATACAAGTACTTGAACACAATGGTATCAAGACACAACATTACATTGTGTATAGACACCCCAAGCTATCGACCTATTCACTACCTAAACAAGCAATAACTAGACTACAACCCCTATTTTCTTACATCAAAGAATTCTCGACTTACTCAATTTATGTAATGAAATCCATTACAGGGACTATGTAAAATCTCTCACTCTCATAAATAAGTCAGGTTGTGTGCATTTAATACCATAGGCTTGCTCTTATTTCTATGCTTTAGCTTTTAGATAGTAAAGTTAGGATCACTATAGGTCTTTCCTAGTCTTGTAATGTAGGCTTAGGGGTAGGTATGATACATTTAGGTACAATGATTTATTCCTTCTGGACACTACACTACTCTTGGCTCCACTTTATTATTTCTTTTTTTATCCCTTTTATTTAATATACATACTCAGATTAGGTATGGTTTTGTTTTTAAATTTCTATTATTAAATATATATTTTCTTCAAACTTTATTCATCATAGAATTACCACATCTAATTCTATTTTTTTTTTCTTTTCTTAACTTCTTTGTCAGATCCACATCCAACTATGCACCCTTATGATAGCTACTTCAATTTAGGTGATTTTCTTGAGTTAAGGTACACAATGTCCAAGAAGGGACCAGGCCCAAAATAGGTTCATTGCAATTAAATGAAAAGGTGAATAGGTTAATAAAAGAAAATGGTCACTTTAGGCTCAAATTCGGGATCAAGGAATACTTATTTCTTTTGGTCAGTCCTTTAGGCTAAAGTGCAATAATTCAAACATGGCCTACGATCCTTTCATACCCTTATATCCAACAACTTTTAATGAGACTAATCGAGCAAGTTCTAGATCGCACATACATACCGACTAGGTAATATACCTTTTTCACTCGTGGCTCAAATTTTGTCTAAATTACTGCCTATTCAGTTCATCTTAGATCAACCAGGTTATCCTATTAATAATTTCTAATGCTATGTCTAGATTCTAATTTGGTTACAACCCAACACATGCAAACACTACATTAATATTATTTTGGAGGGATATAATTTTAAATACAAAATTTAAAATAGGTATGCATGCTTATTCATATAGATTGCACCAAGTTATCTCAAATTACTCTAAGTTACAAAAAAATCAAAAACAATATCGAAAAAGTAAAAATATCTAAATATGCTAGTTTTAACTATGATAGCGCAACCCAAGGAGAAAAAACATGACAACAAAAACCCTTGATTGTGGTACACCTTATCCCAACTTTGAGATGATGCACTGTATCTAGTTAAAGATATGAAAATACTTATAATAAAGAAGTAAATACACGCCTATGGCACACAATCACAAAGTCTCCTCTACTGGGGCCTCATAAAGAACCCTAATTTCAGCAATAGTGGCCTCGATAGTGGTTGAGGTGCTCATGTTAATGTGGGCCCCGATGATGGCTGGTGCACTCAATGGTGGAATATAATTGATGTCTAATATAGAACCCCCGCTCATATCAACAACACCATCAACCATTATATCACCTATTTGGGAGCTGCCAGCTCCTCCTTTTATCTCATAGACCAACAACTGGTCGTGTGCTGACTACTTACTTACTGGAACAACCACTCTTAAATCATTTCTTTAATATATACTTTTCCTAATTTTTCTCCCTCTCTCTTCATCCTCATCTTAAATTCTTTCTTTTCCTTTCATACCCTACATATCGGGTACCTCGTCTACCGAGATCTCATCAATAATAGGTATCATAGGAATTGAAATAGTTGGGTATGAACTTGCAACCATATCCTTTATGGTAGTTCTCAAGGTAGTCAACTCCTCATGAATCCCTACTAGATTTGAGGGTTGCTCCATTTTGAGCTTCTTGTTCATTCTCTACTCAAAATTGTCAAACTTGGTCTCCATCCCTCATATCTCATCTCGAATATATTTTTTCACCCAAGGCTACACTTATTCCTCAATATTATATAATTTCTATTCTAAGGTGACTAATCATTTTAGCACATTACTCAGAAAACTCCTACAGAACCAAGGCATATCTATTAATAGGTGGACATAAGAAAATAGTCTTAAGGTTGATAGAGTCGGGGCTAGTGGGGCTAGTGGCATCAGTAGTAGCCTATGGATTAAGTCATTAAATCTTAATGTGTGTGTATCTAAGGGCTTCAAAACCCAGAGTATTAATATCCATGTGCATTCCAGACTAAAATGCACACTGTAGCAATGCCACACCCACCTTTGCTTTGGAAATTAGGTTTGCCTGATCCCAAATCAACCCTAAATTAGTGGTCTGGTGGACCATCACAAATTTATTCACATTGGGTAGCATAATCACCCTTTTATCTAAGCAAATATTCTTCAGCAGATAATGGAAGATATAATCGTATTAGTACTTACGACCTTATCATGGGTCTCTCTTGTAATGATCTTGGCAATGTCGATATCATAGACCTCTATAATACCTTCTACCAAAGCAACCCTATTGATGCTTAAAATGTTCTGTCCTGCTATCAAGATCAATCTGTGGTAAACCAGTGTCTACCATGCTTTTGCCGCAATCTTATGGCTATACTTTGTAATCTTAGAAGATGGCCCCACAACCCATGGTACATTCTCTTGTGCTAAAGTAATGGTACTAGAAATCCAACACAGATGCATAAGCTTGTCTTCCATACCAATTTACTTAGTTTTGACTTTTTTTATTTCCTCAATTCGTTGATCGATTTTGGATGTGTCAGTGGGAAGCTCAAACTCAAAACCATGCAAGAATTCAGAGATTATTTGTGTTGAGTTATTTACCCAAACTCCTAAAATTATCAAAGAGTATAGTGGATCACCACCCTTTTAAGAAAACCTAAGTTTCCATTGTTTCATAGAACTTTTGACGCTTAAAACAAAAAATTATGCAATTACTTAGCTCTTTTTTGTTAGATATGATGTATTTTTGTGTTTGTTTTATAGGAAAATAGGGTCAGGAGCAAAAGAGGAGCAAATGAGTTGAAGTGTTGAAAAGGTACCCACTTACGAGCCATAAGCGGGACTTACACCCATCATTGGTCCCATGGTAAGTGATAGAGAAACATTCTAAAAGTTTGAAGTTTGATTTTGAGATATACAAAGGCTACTTATGGGGTGTAAGTGGCACTAACGACCCTTGTAGGTATCCTCATAAGTGGATGTTTTGAAAGTTGGAGTTTCCTCTGAGACCTACAAACTCATCTAGGTTCCATAGGTAGTAGCTACAGTCCGTAGGTAGGTGCTGACCTAGTTTTTCCTATTTTATTTTGGTTAGGATTTTTAGATGTTTGATGTATTCTAAAAATACCCCATTGATGTTTAGTTATAATTTGACACACTTTTACACACTCTTTATACTTACAATATTATATTGATTCTAAGATACAATTTTGATCTTGGAATCCTTATTCTTGATTTTTATGGTTTGAGATTAATTTGAGATTCTAGTTTTCATTCTTAATTTATTGAGAGATTATTCATTTGATTTCTTTTATAAATTATATGGGTATTCTTGCAAACATGAGTGGCTAAACCTCTTAAATAGGGTCGTGGGAACCCTGATGGAATAACAAAGTAGAAAAAGTGCATAGTCTTTCTTAATTGGTGTTCTTGAATGTATTATGAATTTATTTTGTTTGATTGCTTTCTTAATGATTGCAGAAGTTGAGAACCTACTTGTATTCGACAATAACTCTAAAATAGATATTGAGATTAGGAAAAAAAAGATCAAAATAGAAATTTAAAGCTATCGACCTTCATCTAATTAGCTTAAGACTCAAAAGAAGATAGTTAGTCTGGGATCCAAAATAAGGGTTAGTAGAGAGACACTTTGAGACCCAAAAAGAGATAAGTGAAATTCACCAATGGTGTTCAAAATATGGTTGGTTATACATAACTTGTTAGATTCTGCATGCAAGGCATCAAGATAGTTTGATAAAGCATGATAAGTGAAGTTAGGTGAAACACAGTCCTAGTATTCATATCATAGTGATTTTAACCTAAAGTTATCAAGATTTACTAATTCTACTTTTGTTCTTACAAAATCATCCTATTTACTTTTCTGTACTATCTAGCTACTTCAGTAAGTTGTTGATAGAAAATTTTTTCTTATTTTAAGTGGGTTAGACCCCAACCTTTGTTGGTTGATTTATTTGACAGAGATTGAGTTATACTTTTTGGGAGGTGTAATTTTAGGCGATATCAAATTTTGGCACCATTGCCAGAGAATATAGTTAAAGATTGATTGATCAAAGTTGTTGAGGTTGTTGGTTTTTAGTTTTTTGCTATTCTTGGGATGTATGCTAGTGTATTCCCATTATTTGGAGTCAAGGAAATCCCTTGATCCCATTTGACATTGAGCTAGAGTAAACCTTATGACAGAATCATAAGATAAAGAAGGATGAGCATGGGGTTAAGGATGACCTAAATCTCTTGAATCTACTACCTTTGTATGGTGTTTAAGAGACAATTGTGAAGACCACTACTAAGTTATTGGTTGAAGATAATTGGAGGAGAGAAAATACCCATTGTGAAGCTCAAGAGAAAAGAGAGAAACAAAAAGAAGAGCATTGAGCAACAATCGACAGAGATAGAGATAGAAAAGATAAAGCTCAACAACCTCCAATATATCAGTATTTACCAGTTTTTGATGATCTAAAAGAAAAATTTGGCTATGTCGAGTTTGTCGAGATAGGTGATTTAATTCCTTCTGAGTTGCCTTAAGTAGTGAAGTTTGACATTATAAGTTCTATAATTTATCTGCTTAATCTGAAGGGTGTGTTTGATGGTTTGCTGATTGATGATGCAAACATACACATCATGAATTTTGTTGGAATTTGCACTTCATAAAATTTACCTATCATGAGTTAGGAAGCTTTGATACTCAAGTTGATCCCATTATCTCTTAGAGGTGAAGAGATGATATAGTTAAGGAAACTACCTTGTGGGTCCATCACCAATTGGAATGTGTTGCGAAAACAATTCTTGGACTAATTTTTCTAGCCTTCGAGAATACTGCAGTTGAAGGATAAGATTTATAATTTTAGGCAATTGCATTTAAGGAACTGTACAAGTATTTGTTGAGGTTCAATAAGACGTTGATGAATGTTTCTAATCACAGAATTTCAGGGAGGAATTTGCTAGAGATATTTTTTAAAGCCCTGACTATGAAAACCAAAGCTATTGCTGATACTATTATTTGTAGGGATTTCATGAGCCTTTTTTGGGAGCTAGCTGCAGAAATCTTAGATTAGATCTCTATTATCAATCGATGGTGACATACTCGAGAGGCAAAAAGAAGAGTTAGTACTTATGCTATTGGTCCTTCTAGTGAGCAGAGAGCCCTAGATGATACAGTTTCTCAAGAGGTAGCACTGTTGAGAACAAAAATTGGGTTACTGACTAAGCAGTTTGCAATTATGAATGCTATTGACGTACACGGTAAATATTTAAGGTTTTGTAAATCTGATACTAAGGAGGAATCTAAATAACTAGATAGAGAAATATTGGGTTTCTAAGCTAAGGGTCAAGGTTCCACTCAGGACACTTGGAACTCGAGGCAATAGAATCAAGGCCAGAAATATCATAAGAATAAATATAGGGATAGGAAAAAAGAAAGAGATAGTGATTGGTAGAATTATAAGGAGAAAAGTGGTGCATATGTTCCATCAAGAAACTGGGATGCTGATTCTAAGATGGAAGCAATACTTGATAAGATAGTTAAGGCTCGATAGAGCAAAGAGAGTTTACTTAAAGAGATTAAGGTAGATATTTTAGGATTTATCCAGAAAGTGGAACGCATGTTATTGCCATTAAACAGCTTGAGTAGCAGTTTGGTCAGATATCGACTACTTTGAATGAACATTAATTAGGCACTCTTCCGAAAAATACTATACAAAATTTGAAGAATGAGAATCACTATTTAGCCATCACTACTCAAAGTGGTAAGGCTACTATTGATCCTCACATGTCGATAGTTTATGAGGTAAGGGATACTACTATTGATATTAATGATGCACCTGGAGCTTAAACAAACTGAGATGTTGGTAACTAATGGTGAGACATCACAGAAATCGAAGGGTATTGAGATATGAATTAATAATGATAAAAGAAAGGGTAAGAAGTTTGAACCAGTGTTAAAGCTTATTCCATGACCTCCACCACCTTTTTCTTAATGGTTTAAATAGAAAAATGAGTAAGAAAATTATAACAAGTTTATTACTATACTGAAGGAGTTGAGTATGAATATCCCTCTTCTTGAAGTTATTAAGTAGATGAGTGGGTATCTAAAATTTATGAAAGATTTGGTGACAAAGAAAGATATTGGTGGTTTGCATCCTTGTAGTGCAATTATATCTAGATCTCTTATGCAACAGAAAGGTGACCCGGTGTTTTCAGAATTCCATATACGATTGGGTGATCTAGATTTGCCAGAGCTTTGTGTGACTTGGGTGAAAAAATTAACTTAATGTTGCTGGCAGTGTTAAAACACATGGGCTTGAGACCTTCCAAACCCATGATAATGCAATGACTGATGGCAGATCATACAGTTAAGAAGCCTGTGGGCATATCTCTTGATGTTTTGGTCAAGGTGGACAACTTTATCTTTTTGGTCGACTTTGTTGTCTTGGATGGTAAGGTTGATTTAGATATGCCCATAATTTTGGGGATACAATTTTTAGTCATGGGTAGGATATTGGTGGATATAGAAAGAGAAGAGAATAAGTTCAGGTTGAATGATGAGGAAGTCAGTTCAATATACATAGAGCTATGAAGTATCCAATAGATATGAGGATGATTTTGGTAATAAACTGTGTTGATGACCCTGGAGGCCAACCCTATGGAACCTTGATGAAGTTTGACTAGTCAAGGTACCCGCATCACGCTGCGACGTTAAATCAGGTGCTGCTTTGGAGGCAACCCAAGGTATTTTGTTATTTCTGCATTTGTGATGATTAGTATTAGTATGATTAATGTCATATCTATGCACCTAAGGTGCCGTAAGTATATTACTAACTCTCTTACTTCATAGTAGCTCAGTGCATTGGGGATAATGCATGCTTATTCGATTGGGGGTGGGGCTACTTATAGGTCTGGATGTTCTCAAATATACCCTCACAGGTATCGTACCTGATCTTGGGCATATTATATGTCCAAATACCTATATCTACCCATATTTGGACTTGTTTTGAGAGCAAAAATGTACTAATTTTATTGTATTTAAGCCTAAATTGTGTTTCATATCTAACCGAAATTATTAGTGATGCAGGGTAAATTTCTTATGGATTTGGATAAAAAAATTAGACTCATATATAAAGAAATTGGTGATTGATGGTGTGGAATTAATTGTGTTGATGTGGAAGACCAATTTTATTGAGTCCAAGAGCATGTATAGACGCACTGGAGCAAGAATAGAAGAAAACAGTTGAAAATGAATTGATTTATGACTTAACCAAATTTTTAGTGTGCAATTCCAATAACACGATGCGATATCCATCGCGTAACATCGTCCTGATGATTTGTGACTTAGCCAAAATTTTGAATTGAAGTTCCAGAGAATTGATGCAATAGCGAACGTTGCGTTGCTACTCAACATGATAGTTAATGCAATGCGATGGCGTCCTCAATGCTATAGGCGACGTGATGCATTGGACTAATCAACGTGATAAGTGTCGCAATGTGTCGGTTATTCTTGTACAGGCTATTTTTCCAGCTATATAAAGAACACGTGAACACAAATTAAAGCACTTTTTAGCAAGCATAGCAGCGGTGGAAAAGCATAAAATTCTCTCTGTTAGGGTTCTTAGACATTTTCTGAACTTTTTCACTTCAAGATTAATTTTGGGTATGATTAATTGCTTATTTTAGATGTTGAATTCAAACATGAGTGGCTAAACACCCTTGTTCTGGGGTTGAGGCCAAGAATCTAAGTACTCTTTAATGTACTTTATCGTAGTTTCTTGTTGGATTATCATATGGGTTGCTCAAATTTCTTGAGCTTACTATTTTGATGAATGGATACCATTAGAATAAATCTATATTCCTATGTGAATCTAGGAGGAGAATCGTAGGATAGAACAAAGAAATTAAGGAGCAAGGTTCTTATCTTTTTTATGAAATAAGAGGTTTGGATTAGAATCTAGGATAGGGATATACCTAGAAGCCTTGCTTGGTTCAATTGCAAGAAAACAACTTTATGAATCTAGATGAATTGTTGTATGTCTGCAGAAGTTGTAGTTGTAATATTCAATAGAAAGAAGATTTGAGACTGGTAGACCAAGATTGGACTATAAACCTTGCGAATCAACAGCCTAATAACCAACTAGAATGTGATAAGAAGATAGAATTGTATCATTGTTCGATGTGCTTCAACCTTGGGATTCTCATCAATATTGTTTACAATGATTGCTTGCTTTGCTATTGTCACAAATTACTATTTCTTATTTATTTTTAATTTTTATTCATAATTTCACAATCATCTTGATACGTTACAACACTTAATACCTCTTTGTATAAAACTAAAAGTTGGTTAAATTTCTAGTTGCGTAGTCCTCATGGGAACGATATCTGACTGTCTACATTACTATATTACTTGCACAATTACATGCACTTGTGTGTGCATTTCATCCACAATAAGTTTTTGGTGCCATTGTTGGGGACCAGTATAATTAGTAAATTGCTAAATTTTTGATTTTTGATAATAAGTTTGAGTGTTAACGAGTTGATCTTAGCGGCTGAATTTTGCAGGATTAGCTGACTACTTGACTGACGAGAGATAAAGAGTTGGTAGAGCCCTTTACAGAACCAAAACTTATATTTTAACAAAGGTGAACAGCTCAATATCCCACTCAACAGGTTCAAATAGCTCATCCAGTTGATCCAAATGATCCAGTCGATCCAAATGCCAAAAATGTCCCAGCTCCGGTTATCCCAGCTATTTCTACTCAACCAGCTACTAGACTTATTTGTGATGGGGAAATCCCACTCACGAACCATGAAACTAACAGTATTCGCAAGCCTGATCCAGGTGGTCGATTTGAATTGAAGAAGAATATGGTGCAATTGCTGAATTCCATAGGGCAATTCTTTGGCCTTTCACATGAAAACCCACAGCAAGACATACAGACCTTCCTGGAAATAAGCAATACTTGCATTTCTCAAGAGGTGAATACTGATTATGTCAGATTGACACCTTCTCTTTTTCTTTAATTGGGGAAGCAAAGAGGTGGTTACATGCCAAACCACCACTGTCCATCACTTCATGTGAAGATCTACCTCAGAAGTTCCTTATTTGATTCTTTCCTTTAGGGAAGAGTGCATGTTTGAGAAGTAATATTCTGAGTTTCAGAAAGAAAGGAGAGAATCTATACCAAGCTAGGGAGAGATTTAAGAGTATGCTTAGAAATTACCCTCACCATCACCAGTCTAATGATGTTCTTGTTCATACTTTCATTGAGGGGTTGGACCCAAATACCAAGATTCTCTTAGATTCAGCAGCAGGTAGACAAGCTCTTGAGAAAACTTGTGATGAATTGTACACATTGTTGAATCAAATTTCACAAGGGAATCCTGAATGGCATGATGACTTGAGGAGTGCTCCTACGAAAGTTACAAGGGTATTAGAGGTAGACTAGTTTACTGCATTATCAGCGCAGATTGCTGTAATGCAAAATCATATGGTTACTCAGCTTAATAACATAAAGTTGAGGGTTCCTCAAGCAACAGCTATAGAAAATGCAGTCCAACTGGCAATTTCTTAGTGTGAGGTTTGTGGAAGTAGTGAGCACACAATAGATGCTTGTACTGCTACTCCAAATTCTGTTAATTATATGGGGAGTGCAAATTATCAGGGACAATAGAATTTTGGTAATACGTATAATACCAACTGAAGAAACCATCCCAATTTCTTATAAGGTGGAAATTAGGTACAAAATAATAATCAGTATAAGGGTCCAGTACAACAGAATCAATAGCAGGTTCAGAATAATCAGCCTACTACTCAAACAAGTAATATGGAGGAGATAATGAAGCAGTCTTTAGCTAATCAAGGCAGTTTGTAGTAGAAGTAAAGAGTCAACAACTATAGTTTGCAGCAGAGTTGAAGAGTCAATAGTTGGTTACTTGAAATTTGGAGTTGAAACTCAGACAGATGGCAGGAGCACAACATACAAGACCTTAAGGAGGCTTACCTAGAGATACAGAGGAAAATACAAAATAGGTAAATATAGTTACAACAAGGAGTGGGTTGCAGTTAAAGAAGGCGGTACCTGAGCAGGTTAGTCCCATAGCCGATGATGATGATCTTAAGGCTAATGAGGAGAAGAGGATCAAGGAAAAAGCTACAAGTGATAAAACTAATGTGGCAAAGGAGACTCTACCTCTACCATTCCCTCAAAGACATAGGAAGCATCAAGAGGAGGCCATTTACAAGAAATTTTTGGATCTTCTAAAGTAGGTTCAAGTGAGTCTTTTTCTTGTTGATATTCATCAGAGTGTTTCAAAATATACAAAATACCTAAAGGACATAGTGGCAAACAAGAACCGATTGGCAGATTATGCTATAGTTGAACTTACTGAGGAGTGCACATCCAAGATGCAAAACAAACTACCTATAAAGCTAAAGGATCCAGGTAGTTTTACTTTATAGATCACTATTGGATAGACCATCAGTGCTCGTTGATTGTGTGACTTAGGGGCTATCATAATATTATGCCCATATCTTGGTACCGAAAGATAGGTCTTAGGAGTTCCAGACCCACCACTATTATTTTCTAGTTGAAAGATAGGTCCCTTGCAAGGCTAGATGGAATTATTGAAGATGTCTAGGTGCAAGTGGGATCACTAATCTTTTTGGTGGACTTTGTGATTCTTGACTTTGAAGCTGATCCAGTTGTTCTATTTAGTTTGGGATGCCGCTTCCTAGCAATAAGGCAGTCATTAATTGATATAGCAGCAGAGAAGATGACAATGAGAGAGCTTGACAAAGTGGAGGTTTTTGATGTGTACAAGACATTGAAATTGCCAGCTATATATGAGGAGTTGTCTGCTATATCCATTATAGACCTTGAGTCTGATCATAGGCTGTTGTTGTTAGATGATCCATTAGAGCAAGCTTTAGTGGGTCATGATCTTTATGGAGATGTAGAGGCATTGGAATTAGCCCAAGTCATGGATTTGGCGGTGGTTGAAATGCAAAAGATTCCTTTTGAGCCATTGAGCAGGCCAATTGGCCTATCCCCTAAAGCTTCAATTAATGAAGCTCCAAAATTGGAGCTTAAGGTTCTTCCTCCTCACTTCAAATATGTTTACCTTGGTGATAATGATATCTTACCTATCTGATATGTAGGTAAAGAAATCAATGATAGTCTTGAAAAAAAGGAAGAAGGCGATTGGGTTGTAGATGTCTGACATTACAGGGATAAATTTAGTTTTTGCATGCACAAGATATACATGGAAGAAGGTTTCAAACCAAGGGTATAACAACATCGTAGGTTGAATCCAATAATGAAAGACGTGGTGCAAAAAGAGGTCATCAAGTGGCTCGATGATGGTATTATTTATCTAATTTCAGACAGCAAGTAGGTAAGCCCAATACATTGCATCCCAAAGAAAAGTAGGATGACCATGGCTATTAATGAAGCAAATGAGTTAATTCCCACTCGCATGGTGACTGGATAGAGAATCTGTATAGATTATCGGATGCTAAATGAAGCCACTGATAAGACCACTATCCTATCCTATTCATAGATCAGGTATTAGATAGGTTGGCAGTGTAGGAGTATTATTGTTTTCTTTATGGTTACTCGGGATATAATCAGATCACCATTGCATCTGATGATCACGAGAAGGCTACTTTTTCTTATCCGTATGGCATATATGCATTCGAACACTGCCTTTTGGCCTCTGTAATACATATGCAACATTTTAAAGATGCATGATGGAAATATTCTATGACATGGTTGAAGAATTTGTCGAGGTATTCATGGACTATTTCTCTATTTATGATAATTCTGATAAATGGTTGCAGAATGTTGATCGAGTCCTAGCTCAATGTGAAGAGATAAATTTGATGCTGAATTGGGAAAATTGCCACTTTTTGGTAAAGAAAGGAATAGTCCTTGGCCATAAAGTGTCATGTAAACAACTGGAAGCATATAGAGCCAAAATTGAAGTAATTGAAAAGCTGTCACATCCAGTAACAGTCAAGAGGGTGCAAAGATTCTTGGGGCATATAGGTTTCTATAGGTGTTTTATTCAGGACTTTTCAAAGATTGCAAGCTCGATGTGTAAATTGCTAGAAAAAGAGGCCAAATTTGATTTTGGGGAAGAATGTCAAAAAGCTTTTGAGAAGTTAAAGAAAGCTAATAGAAGCTCCTATTTTGATTTCTCCAGATTGGGAGTTACCATTTGAATTGATGTGTGATGCCAGTGACATGACTGTTGGAGTAGTTTTGGGGCAAAGAAAGACAAGATATTTTTCTCTATTTGTTATGCTAGTAAAGTCTTGAATGATGCCCAGATGAATTATACAATCATTGAAAAAGAGATATTAGCGGCGGTTTATGCATTCGATAAATTTAGAGCGTACTTGGTGGGCACCAAAGTTATTATTCACGCAGACGATGTGAATGGACAACGTCTAGACCATTTGAGGTAGTGTGAATAACGCCTCATGGAGCTGTTGAACTGTGGAATAAAGAGAAGACTAAAATATTTTTGGTGAATGGACAACGTGTAAAGAATTATTGGGAAAATCATGACGATAACCACAATGTGTCTATCACCTTGGCGGATAAGTGAGGCTGAGTTGAGTCGTACGATGATATAAAATAAGGTGCAGCGTGGGAGGCAACCCATGAATGTAATGTAACAAGAGTAGTTCTTTTTCATTTTAGTTGTTAGGAAAGAAAAAGGTATCAAAAATACAAAAAAATGACTTATGCCACGACCAAAACTAAATCGCTGAGTGGGAGAAAACCTACTTTATCTAACATAGTTTGTTATTTTTATTGAAGTACAGGAATGAGAAGTTTGATGGTGGATAATTTCAATTAAGGGCCCTGGAGTAAGTGATATCAGGCTATGAGGTGAAAAAGGTAAGGGGGAATAAAATATTTCCCCCAAAATAATAAAATTTTGCCTTAGAAAAAATTTTGAGGGTAAATTCCAGTAGCCCAATGTGTTACCCATCGTTTCGTGTCCCCATGCTCATGCCCAATACTTAGATAAATTTCAAGGGGGCAATAATTCCAGTGGCTCAATGTGATTACATCGTGTCGCGTTGACCATCATTGCGTTTTCTATCACATCACATCGATTATCAAAAATCAAACACTTAGAAAAATTTTTAAATAACAATTCCAGTGGATCAACATGATAATGTTGTGTCGCATCGCCTGCCGATGCTTTCACTAATGCTATGCGTCGGCTGCCCCAGATTGGTAACCTTTATAATACCCCTTCACGCTCTCATTTACCCCTTTCTTAGAAACCCTAGCCACCGCCCTAAAATCCCTTAAGCGTAAATTATTTTCTTTAAATTGTGTTCTCTCCTGGTAACAAGAACAAGCCTCTTGCTTCATCTTGTACTTCATAACCAAAGGTAAGTTCTTTATTTTTATTTGTTCTGGTCTCACAAACATGATAACTAAAGTTGATTCATGGAGAATTAGTTTGATTCATGCCATGATGATATGAAGTTCACTTTCGAAATTACAAGCTTTAACTATTGCACATTCAGTGATGTAAATGCTAGTTAGTTCTTTAATTTGTGCAGTTGTTTCCCTATATAGGTGTATTTGTGATGATAAATCAATTAGTTAATATACGGGTAGAGTGATTGTGATGATGTGATACGTGAACTCATATCTCACTAGGTGCATAAATGTTAGTTTGAAGGAAGTATGGTTGACATGTAGTTTTTGCATCTTGTGGTCCAAAATGGTGGTATGTTATTATTGCTTTGTCGTACTATAGTTCTTAGGCGTCCATTTGTGTGGTTGATAAAGATTTGGGACAAAATATGATTGCTTGTTGGCTTGATTTGGTTAAAAAAATAAAATGCGCCTTAAGTTGTTTTATGGAGTAAGGATGATCATACATGTTATTCATTGATATGCAAATGAGTTATTTTGCTGCACCATGAAATGAATTTGAACAAAGTTGGGATATTAACGTACACTACATGATGGAAACTAAGTGTGGGGTGGATCCTAATCTCACACCACCTTAGTGGTAGCTATAAATTATTGAATTAAGTGCCATTGACTTGAGTTTATGTTTGACATGTTGAATGCATGTATTTGAGATTATTGAAGAAGGAGAATATGTTAGTGAATGGCTGTGTGTTCTGTAGAGATACTAATGTTGTTAGTTCATTCAGTTTTTTGTGATAAGTAGTTGATGGCCACTGCTATGAGAGGAACAATGGGAAGAATGTATGATTGATTGATGTAGACTAAACTATTATGCTAAGTGTATGTTGAACAGGGGAAGTCTGAGTACTCTGGTTTACTTACTCATGCACTAGTGCTAGCAACTAAGTGTGGGGTGGATTTCACACTTAGTGTTAGCTAGTTTAACCAAGGTGCAGTGTTTTGATGTGTTTGTTGACCATTGTAATTAATAGGTGAAATGTCTAGCCAACCAAGAAAAGGTAAGGCTGAGGCAAAATCCTCTGAGTCCGGATGAAAAAGAAGTACGATAGCACCAGTGGATCGTATACCCCAACCCTCATCTATTCTATATGGGCAGTTTAGGAGGTATGTAAATAAAGGAGTTATGGAAGTAAGAAAGAAATGGTACTCATTACACAAGGAGTCTAAATACTCAGCTGATCAGTTCTTTGACCGACTTGGCTTGATGAAAGAGTTCCCAAGTATAGTACGCTGACTAGAGACACTACATATGCAATTCTTATTTGAGTAGCCCACAGAATGAAATCTTAGCCTTGTTTACAAATTCTAAGAAAATAAAGTCCCGAGCCATAGGGATTCTCTAGTTTAGATAAGGGGTAAGGTGGTCACATTTACTGCTAACACGTTGAATGTTGTCCTAGGTATGCCCGAGGTTGATTCTGAGCCATTGAAGTTGATGAATGTTGAGCCACCCTATCAACACATTTGATATGTATTATGTGACAATCGTTCGACGGCCTGATGAAAGCGTCATAGGGAAAATAGTACTCATGTCTCCCTCCTCTTTTCTCATTTGAACAGGGAGGCCTGTTTATGGGCCAAGATCTTTATGCTTTCCTTATCCACGTGACACATATGATTGAAGTGACACGAGATAGGGTATGTATCATTTATTCCTTTATGCGTGATGATGTTAATGTGAATGTGGGTGTAGTCATCTTTTCAGCTATGAGGAAAATGCGATTTTAGGGAACTCGCCATTATGGATTTGGTGGATTACTGACACGGTTTCTACGGGAGCATGGTGTAGAGGAGAAGGATAGTGATTATAGACCAACTATAAACACTAGTTTATTAGATTTGTCCCGTACTAAGGGGAGTTCACCTTATGGTAATACGTTGACTATGCCCGAGCGCCAGGCTCAGAACGATGAGATCATTGCTTTTATGTATAGGCTTCAGATGTTGTAGTTGAGGATAGGTAGGTGATCTACTACTGAGCAGAAGATTCGAGTGGTAGAGTAGGATTATCCACTCGAGCATCATACCTAGACTATGCTGAGGATAGGTCCTAATTTTGTTGAGCCTATTGATGATGACGTCCCAACGGACGAGGAGCTAAGGCAGTTGAATTCAGATGATGATTCTGAAGAGTCAGATGCTGGTGATGAGTTAGATTCAGAAGCGGGAGAGTCGGATACTGACATAGATAATGGGGATGACATGTGACCAGGGAGTCCTTCCCCACTACATTCTATGCTTATTTTGCAAGCACTAGGACAATGCTACTTTTTAAGTGTGGGGTGGGGCGGAATATTCTCATTTCTTATCTTTTTTTGTGGTTTATGTTGGTTTGGAAAGATTCACCTTTATTTTTGTTTTTGGATGTTTTATTTTGTTGTTTGGATGTAATAGTTAGTAAGATTTCTTTTAGTTTAAAGTATTTATTTTCACTCTTCTTAGCAATTTTAGTTTAAAGTATTTATTTTTGCCCTCTTTGGCAATTCTTGTTTTTTCTTCGTCATAGTTAGTTGTCCTCCCTTATGATAGATGGATGAAATCTGTCCTAAGGGGAGTTCATCTTTACAAGCTGAGAAAGTGATGAGAACACAATTACGACTTGTGAGAAGTAGTTTGTGTTGGGCAATTCTTATAGTGACTTCGAACTAAGTTGTTCTGAAACAAAAGGAAAAATGTGTTATTTTTAGATGCTAAATCTTAATTGGTGTAATATGATTTTTTGGCTTAAATTTGAATTTGACAAATAACAAGATCAGGAACCTTAAGGATCTAACTTGATTCCCAACATGCACCATGAGTGTGAGCACTACCAGAAATTGGGCCTATGGCAACAGACTTTTTAGCGACGCTTGCAAATTCGTTTCCATAGAATACCTATAGCAACGGTTTGAACCGTTTCCACAAATAATTGTTCTATTAGTATTATAATCATTGCTACTGAAAATAAACCGTTGCAATAGATATATGTATAGCAACACTTTTTAAAACTGTTGCCATAGAAGCATCTATGGCAACACTTAGTGAAAAAAAACATCTATTGCATCACTTATTAAGTCCCCTAAAATATTTAATAGAAGTCCGCCAAAATAAATTAATATCGAAACCCTCTTTTTTTCTCCTAAAAATGCTTTCACTCTATCCCTTCCTCATCGACAAAAACTCATTTCTTAATCAATCAAATACCCATTTCTCATCAATCAAATACCTATTTCTTTTGGGTTTGAATTGGCTGTGAGTACAATCGTTTTAATTTCTTTAAACTAGGGTCTTTAATTCCCATCATTGTAATTTCCATTATTGTTGTAAAGGAGTAAAGGAGACAGAAATGGAGTGATGGAGCTGTAATTCATTTCTCATCAATCAAATACCTATTTCTTTTGGGGGTGAATTTATAGCTCCAATTTCTGAGAAAGTGGGAGAGGATTTAGTCCAAATATTTTTGGGAAAATTGAGAGCTTCTAAGAAGGGAAATTCTGACCAAAAAGGTGCTCCTTTTAGCATCAAATTTGGAAGGTTAACTAAAGGTGAACATTTAGCTGCTGGATGGCCTATTTGGTTGACTGTCGTTGCCCGTGAAACAGTTGATGGATGGATTCCTCTTAAATCAAACATGTTCTAGAAATTAGAAAAGGTAATCAATTTTTAGCTATGAAAGTTTATTGTTTCAACGGGAATCACAATGTTGTAAAAGAAAAAAATGATTCTTTTTCCTTGTATCACATAAATTTTTCAACAATAATGATTTTCTAAGCCTCAGAGATCACCTCAAATTGAGCTCTAGAACTCGAAAAATGATAAAATAACTTCAAATCCTGAGCAAAGACTGCATTAGTCACGACAAGTGCAAATAGTTTTCGATAATACTTTTTAAAAAGAATATCTTTTGATAACTTATCATTTTACAAATTTGTTTTCATGTGTATATGTAGTATAAAAAGTTTTATAAATTAGGTATTACTTCAAGTCATGGTCTTGTATTTTACTGGAATTAATCATGTAAGGAAGCTAATAAGAGAGAGATTTGAATCTGAGCTGCGATTTAGTTGATATGGTTTATGACTTTATATTGAGGAATTTAACCTCATATTTTGGCCTTGGTTGCTTAGTTTAATATTTTCTTTGTCTGGTAATTTTAATTGTATATTATTGGCCTATTAATGTAAATTATTTTCTTCTTACGAAGATTCTTTCGTCTTTCAATATCTATAGATTGGACAAGGTACATATAGCAGTGTTTACCGAGCACGTGACATTGAAAATAGTAAAATAATTTCCCTAAAGAAGTTCAGATTTGACAATTTCCAACCAGATAGTGTAAGATTTATGGCATGAGAAATTATAATTCTCTACAAACTTGACCATCCAAACATCGTAAAGCTGGAAGGGATTATCACTTCTCGGTTATCATATGGCATTTACTTATTTTGAGTATATGGAACATGATCTATTCGGATTATTATCATGCCCTAACATCAAATTTAGTGTAGGTTGGTGCATCTTTGACGATGTGTCTTAACACTAAATTTTGTGTTAGATCACTGTTTGAGTGTATCTTGTCTTGCAAATAAAAATGGAAGAAGATTCTATTTGTTTATTGAATTTACTTTTTGTATGGAAGTAGATAAAGTGCTACATGCCATAGTTACTGAGTGGCTTAGAGCACTGCCATTCACGATGGATAATGCATCGGGATATTAAAGTCTCCAACATTTTGGTTAACAATGAAGGATTTCTGAAAATAGCAGATTTTGGAATTGCGAATTTCCTAAGTTCAAGGCACAACGAACCACTGACCAGTCATGTGGTTACATTATGGTTCGGCCTTCTAAACTTCTTTTAGGATCAACGAGTTATGGGGTCACTGTGGACTTATGGAGCATTGGTTGCGTCATTATAGAACTCTTTTTCAAAAGGCTCCTCCTAAAAGGGAGGACCGAGGTCAGTAGTTTCCAAATAACTTCAATCAAACTTTGTGTATTTATCTCACATCTCTTTGAATATGTTTTAGAAATGGGCCATGGGTGATTATAGTGCAAAATTAAAATGACTCTGAAGCCTCCCAAAATCATTCTTCTCTATTGAATGCCTAGTAATTCACTGTTTCTTGTTAATTGTGAAAAGATTCTTATTTTGTCAATCCTGCAGGTTCAGGAACGACATAAAGTTTTCAAGCTTTACGGTTCCCCTACCGATGATTACTGGAAAAAGTATAAACTTCCATTTGCAACTATATTTAAGCCCAAGCAACCATGATAGTACACTTCGAGATAGATGTAAAGAATTACTTAAAAGTGTTGTAAACCTTATTTAAACACTTCTTTCAATAGATCCTCACAAACGTGGAACTACTTCATTTGCTCTCAATTCTAAGGTAAACTTAACAAGGACAACAATGTAGTATGTGAGTTCTTATCTCACTGGAAAATTTTCATTTTGATGGAGTTACCTCATTCTTGTTATTTTACTTTGTGATTTATAGACATATACTATGTTGCTCAGACTCTTCAAAAATGTCTTTAGGTGCGTGTCGGATACTCCAAAAGTATGGCATTTTTGGTGAATCCGACATGGGTGTGACAACGTTTTTGGAGAGATCTAGCAACATAGAATATAGAAGCATCTTGATTGAGGAACAATGGATTTATAGGAATTGCTTATTAGCTTCTCCACTCTTCTGGTTCAGTTACCCATATTGGTATGAGAGATTTCTTGTTATGACTACGTGGAATATTGACAATATTGGTATTTTTGAGAGAAGAAGTATGGGTTGAAGATTGTATTACTCGATATGGTATGCAAATTGGACCGACAACTTCCTATATCATAGTGATAAGTAGACATGATTGTGGTAGTCCCCGCAGTCATTACTTTGTGCGATAATTTAAAAATAGATTTAGAACTTCAATATTAGCTTGTCGTTAAGGTTTTGATATATAGACTAGTGTTTACATACTTTGCTGGTTTACTTCCATATCTAGTCTTAAGCTTTCTTGTTAGAGGCCTCATGTAACAGTATTTCAGTTCCACTTTAACCAAAGCAAACCATTTTGCTTTAGTTTTCAATAACTCTTTACATTTTTCTTCTTGTTATTTATAGAATGAAGGGTAGTTGTTCATTTAACCTTCTCATTTCATAATTTTATATCTTTGCTTGGATATTATGAGTAAATTGAAAGGTGGATAAACTCAATGCAATGAGGAAATTAAGAAGTTGAAATGACCAAGTAATTTCTAGCTTAGCTTTTATACATCTTGTGTCCTTGTTATTCCATTAATAAATGATGAAGAGGAAAGAATGTACTAGTTTAATCTTATTATTTTTTCAATTTCTTTCTGTCTGTTTAAAGCCCAAACAAGTCAAAGGGATTTATAAATTTCTCTTCTATGTTTGTCCTTTTTCCTTTAACTTCCTAACACAATGTTATGG
The DNA here is from genome assembly GCF_002878395.1 of Capsicum annuum. NCBI lineage: Eukaryota > Viridiplantae > Streptophyta > Magnoliopsida > Solanales > Solanaceae > Capsicum > Capsicum annuum. Next base: position 188,442,751 of record NC_061113.1, read on the forward strand.
CCTCGTGTGACTAGTTTCTGCCACCTCCATTTTCTTTATATGCTACTACTGGTTTCCTACCCTAAGGAAAACCGTAAAGTGGTAACCAATAAACCAACGTGGTTTTTTCGGTTTTAGGTTCTTGTTGGGGATATAGAGGTAGCTGATTCATCACATCGTAAATGTTTCAAGGTTTGGAAGAAATATAGAGTTCTTCCAAAAAGGTAAAGATGTTTCTCCTCCATTCTTTCCTTTATTCTCTGTGTCTTTTTTCCTGCTTCCTCCTCTGCTTTCCATGCAATCAGCTAGCTTTGGCATAATTGGTTTTACTGTGATTGTTGTTTTTCACTTTATCTTATAGTATCCTTTTCAATAATTTAGGTATCTGCTGGACCATCAAATGTTGCATCCTACTGAAAAATACTATCCGTTACGTCTTGAATAGGAAGAATCCACATTTTACCTATTCCAAGCAACCAAAGGTGTGTCACTTTTCTTTTTAAATTTTACAGTCATAATTTTGGGGTCTTCAAAATAGCCATGTTAAGCTTGTAACTTTTTTTTTTTGAAAAACATCCTTTTCTCGAAACTTAACTAATATAGTAGTTTTCTCATTAACAAATCTATGGTATATAGAAGTGGGTGAATCAATGATGAATTCTTTGAATGTACATACAAGAGTTAAAGGTGGCTTTGCCAGTGTTAGGGATATGACTATAATGCAATTAGAAGACCATCAGGATAGTTTCTTCCTTCTAAAACATAAGTCTTTTTGTATCTTCATCTTATCGTGCAAAGCGTATAGTATGGAAGCTGACTAATGTTTGGTAAAGTGTCCCTCCTGATATGATTGATCATCCATGTACTTATAGAAATATAATTTTTTGTCTAATTTTTTCTGGGGGAAGTATTTGTATCTACTTTTTGATGGATCATTTCTCCTGAATCAAAATTACATATTTACAACTGATGGTCATCCCTTGCCAGTTAGAAGTAATTGGCATGAGAAAATTCCTGAGGCTTATAATCTAAGTTATGGAATTTCTATAAAGGTACATTACCCTTTCCATTAACAAATTATGATTAGTTTGCGTTCTCTAGTTTTGTAAGTAAAGTTGTTTCTTCTTTAATGGCCTTCTGGCTTTTCCTTCTGATTGTTTTTTTCTTCATTTCCAACAGCACGTAGGTGCTCCTGAGCTATTCCTTAAAGCGAAGTAGTTGTATCTGATGCATCAAATCATATACTTGCGCATATTAATTCTGTTGCATCTGATCACATACTAGCACTGATGTACAAATTAATGCTGCCCCTATAGTGTTGATACTTCTGTGTTTACCTTTAACTTTGTGATATTCTTTTTTAGTTTCTTAAATATTACCTAGAGATGGAAAACAAGTAAAGATTCAATAAACCATCCTATGCCAATCTTTTTTAAATGAAATTCAGTGATTAATATTTTCCAAGTTTGGCAACCATTAAAACCTTTCTTTTCCCCCCTTTAACAGCAGACAATGCTTTATAAGAGAGACCACCACGACTATGGAGATAATGATGAATAAAAGGGATAATCTAGTAAGCTTTCTTGTGCATAAGCATTTTAGCATTTTGGCATCTTTGCCTATAGCTAAAGAGGCTATTATTAATGCTCCCACTACTTAAATATTTTCTTTACAAACTTCTGCTACATATTTGTAAGATTAGGATTGCTACCCTTAATAAATAGTAATGATTTGACATGTGTTTGCTTTGTTTCTTTCAGCGTGCTATTATATTTATTTTTGTTTTAATACAGCGTGCTATTAGTTAATGTTTATTTTTGAATCCGTACTTCTTTGCCAGAATGGAGTATGAATTTTAGCTGATGATGTTGTGTTTCCACAGTTAAAGGAAGCTTCAAATGCCAATGGTGTACAAAATGGAGGTTCAACAACATTTGTAACATATTGCAAAGATGACTAAGTCGTGGATCTTCAAAGGCCTTGTAGTGTAATAGTCTGGTAAAGCTCCTTTGAAGTATTAGTTGTTTTAGGTTGACCACATATGCTATTCAGAATGTGTTAAAGCAGTAGGTAGGAAGTTTACTTCATTGTGCTTATGAGTAGTGCTCTTTGTTGTCCATAAGGAGTGTTTGGACCCCAAACATTTTTTTGTATGTAGATAGTATTATATTCATGTATACTTTCTAATTTGTGATGTTTACATATTGTGTTATACTTTTTTTATGTATGTAAATAAAAATTTACATTAATACAAGTGACTATTTTATATAAATCATTTCAATTTAATAACATGTGGAAACAATCGTTGCAATAGATCAATAAACCGTTGCAATAGGTAGTTTAAAAGTATTGCTACAGAATGACAAAAGTGTCACAATAGATGTTATTGAAATGATTTAATGTTATTGCAATAGCTTCTATTACAACGGGTAGTAACCGTTGCAATAGATGAAAATAGGCATCTCAATAAGTGAAAAAATAACTATTGCCATAGGTCAAGATATGGTGACGGCTGTCTAAAACCGTCACCATAGCTTGACCTATGGCGATGGTTCAGAAAACCATCACATAAACCATTGCCATAGACCTATTGCAACACCCGCCTATAGGGCGCTTGCTGAACCATTGCGGTAAAGCTATGGCAATAGTTTTTCTGTCTATTGTAACAATTTTGCAACCGTCACCATAGGGGTAATTTCTAGTAGTGGAGAGTGTTTGCTTGTATTCTACATATATAAGAAGGTTTAGAACTCACCCGGTGTGTTTACAAAGAGAAATAAAGGATGTTGGGTGTAGGAATTGATTTAGGCATGTCTTTGTTAGCCGAATTGTAAGGACTTTCTTTACCTACCCTTATGTATATCCCTAGTTAGCCCCATTGAGACTATAGCCTAATTTCTTTGCTAGCCTCAGATGTAGCCTAATCTTTTCTTTGGTAGACCTTGATTTGATCCATAACTCCCAAGCGCTTTAGTGTAGATGACTAAATGAGTAGGGAGTGTGAAATTGTATTAGAAAAAAGGTGAAAGTAAAGCCCTAAAGAATCGTTATTTGTGTGTTTAATTGTGATGGTTAGTAGTTATAGAAAATTTGAAAGAAATTTCAGTTTTTGTAGCCTAATTTTTGGTACAATAAACCTGTTTTGGCCCTGGTTCGTCTTAGACATTGTGCACCTCAACTGAGGTAAATAGCTTAGGTAAAGGGTGGATATTATAGGGGTGTGTAGCAGTAAATGGGTATAGAACATAGATGAAAGGTGAATAGTGATGAAAAAGAAATATATATACTCCTACCATAGTTTATTTTCAGGGCTTAATGAGAGTTGGGGTGAAACAAATGATGTTTGGAAATAATAAAGTGGAAATTGGGTTGATAAAGTGTGGTTTTTATTGTAGATTGAGATGTATTAAAGCTCATAGGGAAGATAAGTCACTATTCTCCTAAATAGTTCCTACCCATCCCTTAGCCTACATTACAACCATGAAAAACCTATTTGATCCTACATTTCAACATCTGACTATTAGTGGAGTATTACACTAAGGGAAAGCTTATGGTTCATTATCTATCATATATGAATTTTTTTTGTTGAGAGTGAGTGATTGAATTTTGATGTTCCCCTCATGAGAAATATTGAAAAACTATGAGTAGTATGGGGTAATTTTGTTGTTGTGATGGTGCATGCGGATGAAAGTCCAGATTACTTATTGCGTTGTTTGATTGAGTGATTTGATTAAGTTTCCCAACAAATCGGGTGTCACCATTGAGATAATGAGGTTTGAAAAAAATTGTGTATGTGCACAAAAGGGATTTAACATGTTTTTAGAAGAAAAGTCATTGTTGTGTAAGTGCCTAATGCTAGCATAACTCTTATGTTCTGATATGAAGATTGATTGATTGAGTTGCGTGAAATTGTTCGAGGACGAACAAGGTTTTAAGTATGGGGTGGTGATCTTGGGCATATTTATATGTCTAAATACCGATATCTATCCATATTTGGACTTGTTTTAATAGAAAAAATGCATTAATCTTATTGCATTTGAGCCTAAATTGTGTTTTGTATCTAATCGATATGATTAGTAATGCAGGGTAAATTTCTTATGGATTTGGACAAAAAATTAGACACATATTATGAAGAAATTGGTGATTGATGGTGTGGAATTAATTATGTTGATATGAAAGACCATTTTTATTGAGTCCAAGAGCATGTATAGACACACTGGAGCAAGAATAGAAGAAAGCAGCTAAAAAGAAATTGATTTATGACTTGACCAATTTTTTAGTGTGCAATTCCAGTAACACTATGCTATATCCGTCGCATCGCGTTGATCCTGATGATTTGTGACTTAGCCAAAATTTTGAACTGAAGTTCCACAGAATCGACGTGATAGCAATGCGTTGTATTGTTACTCAGCATGATAGTTAATGCAACGCAATGGCATCCTCAATGCTATAGGCTCGCGACGCATTGGCCTAATCGACGTGATAAGTGTAACAACGTGTCGGTTATTCCCGTACATGCTATTTTTGACCATCTATATAAGGAAAACGTGAACACAAATTAAATAACTTTTTGGCAAGCATTGCAATGGCGGAAAAGCATAAAATTCTCTCTCTTAGGGTTCTTAGACATTCTTTTGAACTTCTTCACTTCAAGATTAATTTTGGATATGATTAATTGCTTATTTCGGATGTTAAATTCAAACACGAGTGGCTAAACACCCTTGTTCTGGGGTTGAGGCCAAGAACATGAGTAATCTTTAATCTTCTTTATCATAATTTCTTGTTGAATTATCGTATGAGTTGTTCTTAATTTTTTTTAGCTTACTAGTTTGATGAATGGCCACCATTAGAATAAATCTATATTCCTATGTGAATCTAGGAAGAGAATCGTAGGATAGAACGAAGAAATTAAGGAGCAAGGTTCTTATCTTTTTTATGAACTAAGAGGTTTGGATTAGCATCTAGGATAGGGATATACCTAGAAGCCTTGCTTGGTTCAATTGCAAGAAGACAACTTTATGAATCTAGATGAATTTTTGTATCTCTATGGGAGCTGTAGTTGCAATATTCAATAGATAGAAGATTTGAGGTCGGGAGACCAAGATTAGACTATAAACCTTGCAAATCAACAACTCGATAACCAACTGGAATGCGATAAGAAGATTGAATTGTATAATTGTTCGATGTGGTTCAAACCTAGAATTCTTATCATTATTGTTTACAACCGTTGCTTGCTTTGCTATTGTAAAAAATTACTATTTCTTATTTATTTACAATTTTTATTCACAATTTCTCAATCATCTTGATACTTTACAACACTTAATACCTCTTTGTCTAAAACTAAAAGTTGGTTAAATTTCTAGGTGCGTAGTCCTCGTGGGAACGATATCTGACTGTCTGCATCACTATATTACTTGTAAGATCATGTGCACTTGCGTGTGCGTTTGAGCCGAAACAGAACCACCAGAACTTTACCTTCTTCTGAGTTAACCTAGTCAATGGGGCAGCTATAGTAGAAAAACTCTCCACAAATCTCCTGTAGTAACCAGTTGAACCTAAGAAACTCTGAATATCGATTGGAGTCGTGGGTCTAGGCCACTTCTTAACTACTACATCCTTCTGCAGATCCACCATGATCCCTTCACTAGAAATAACATGACCCAGAAAAGTTAGCCTTCGACCATAATTCACATTTCAAAAACTTAGCCTACAACTGCTAATCTTTAAGGGTTTGCAATACTGTGCAGTGGTGATCAACATGATCCACCTCACTCTTAGTGTACACCAAAATATCATATATGAATACGATGATGAATAAATCCAGAAATTAATGGAAGACCTTGTTCATTAAGTCCATGAATGTCATCGGGGTATTAGTCAATCCAAAAGAGATAACCAGGAACTCAAAATGCCCATATCGGGTACGAAAGGCAGTCTTAGGGATATCTGCCTCTCTAATCTTTAACTAATGATACCCGAATCAAAGATCAATCTTGGAGAAGAACTTAGCACCCTGACGCTGATCAAACAAATCATCAATCCTCAAAAAAGGGTATTTATTCATTACCATTACCTTATTCAATTATCGGTAATCAATAAACGTCAGAAGGGACCCTTCCTTTTTATGCATGAATCATATCGGTTCACCCCATAGAGACACATTAGGACAGATGAAACCCTTGTCTGAAAGATCCTTTAATTTTTCCTTAAGTTCTTTTAACTCAGCTAGAGCCATTCTGTACGGCGGAATAGAGATAGGACGAGTGTTCAAAATAAGATCAATACTAAAATCAATCTCCCTATTGGGAGGGACACCAGAAAGGTCATCAGGGAAGACCTCAGAAAATTCATTTAACACCGAGATGAAATGTAAAGAAGGACCCTCCGAGTTAGAATCTTTAACCCGGACTAGTTGTAGAGACACAACTTAGAGATTAATCTTTGAGCTCTAATATACGATATGAATTTTGCTTTGGGTGCTAGACATTTAAGCCTCCCATTCAATAACTGACTCATTAGGATATTTTTAGATGACCTTACGGGTACGACAGTCTAGAGAAGCATAGCCCGAGTGCAACCAATCCATCCCTAATATGGCATCGAAATCAACCATATCTAATTCAAACAAATCAACCAAATCTCGTAACCACCCACAAATACCACATAATACTTATAGTCTCTTCTAGCAATCAAAGAGTCATCCACTAGGGTAGAAATAGAAAAGGAGTCCAAAATACACTCGAGACCGAAACCAAAGTGCACCGCCAGAAATGGGGTCACATAAGAAAGGGTGGACCTCAGATCAAGAAAAAACTACACATTATGGGAAAATAGTTTGAACATACTAGTAATGATATCTGGAGATGCCACGAGCTCCTGATGAGTAGTGAGATCATTAAGATAATTCCTACCAGTGCCGAACCCAGAAGTAACACCCTTTAGTGAAGGAGATGATGAAGAGGCAACAAGAACCTAGTTTTCCCCAAAAGTAAATCTAGTGGGACAATCCTGCTATATATGTTCGATCTAACCACACATAAAATATAGGTTCCTCCCCTTCCCGCATTGAACACAATGATGCTGACCATAGAATCTGTAGGGAGGGTAGGATGGTGATAATAGGGCCCCATAGTCCTAAGATTGGGCATGTTGTGCACTACAAGAATTACCACCCTAAAAATATTGGTCACCAGATGGCTTTAGGTAGGGAGCACTCGTCGTCGAATAGGAGTTAGGACTCCCCCAATTCTACTTCTTATACCACTTTCCACTCTGTTGCTGGCCTTCACCCTATTTTGAATATCGGAATTTCTTACTCTGGCTCTAACCAATCCCAGCTTGATTTTTTTCTCCTCTTTGAGCCGCTGGATATACACGACCAATCTAGAGATATCCATGTCTTTGTTCAGCAAGGCATCCTTACTCTTAAGATTCTACTCAAGGGATAATCCAAAAGCAAACTTATGCATTCTATCCCTCATGCTAGACACTAACTCAGAAGCATACCTAGACAACTAATGAAATTGCAAGGCTACTCTTTTACAGTCATTCTCCCTTTTATCAACTGGGTCACTGGTTATTGGATCATTGAAACTCAGCATTAGTAACCTCCCCTTAAAGCGACTAAGTATGAGTCTCATCCTCAGGAGTCAGATTAGTGGGGACAGGATGGAATCCATGAGGACTGTCAGATGCAGTGACCCTTGATCGGGTTTAGACCCCAGAAGTTGGACGAGCTCCATCCACATTTCCCTCAGACGAGACTAAAGAAGTTCCACGAACATCAGATCTTCTTGGAGGTATGATAAAAAAGATGAACAGATTAATCAAAGAGGACCAATACCTTAGACTCTTCAGCCCAAAATTAAGACAACAAGAAAGGGAAACATTTCTAAATGTCTCATAGCTCCTTTCTTATAAGTGTGGCATGCTACACACCCAAAACAGAGACTCTACTTGAAACGGCTTTGTGGACACCCAATCAACCATGGACCTGGATCTAATACCACCTTTTTCACAATCAAAACGAGGGACTAGCCGTGATAGGTATCTCCAGTCCTACGTGGATCGGAGATCATTCTCTTCACTTAACCAAACCAACACAATATCCCCAAATGTTGGATGAATTCCAAACATATGAAAAATAGCGCAAACTAATGCTAATTCATGATATGTTCGTACCAACCACCGGTAACTAGACAATAATACATCATCAAATAATTAACCAAACTACCCAAATCCATAGTAATCCAACAAAGCCTCTACAAACTGAGGGTCAATAAAATGTTAGGACATGCCCCGATAAAAGCCGAAACCAATGTCCAAACGATAGTCAAAACATAAAAAGGAAACCACAATATGAACTAAGGTCTTCCAAAGGATGGAAGCTCACTATTTCAATCAGAATTGCTAGCTAATCCTAAATCCAAATCACTGAGCAGGAGATGTGGAACTCTGGCCAGTTCCTACATCACATGGGGATACAACTCCTGAAGAAGGTTAGTGGTTAGAGTGATAACATATAACTCAGGGATAGAAGAACAAAATAATGCCACGATAACAGTTCAAAATCAATACAACATTCAATGCATAATATCATATGAGGTACATATACATATGTAATACCACATGCTAGGGCAGGGAGCAAGGCTTTGCATGAACTTCAAAAACTTTAACCTGGGTTATGTAGCATAACAATCATATAACAAGGCACCCACGGGCTATATGGCCCCAACTCTCCCCTAGTTAGAAGGGCCCCAGTGCATGTAGCCTCACAAACTAGAGAATATCTATATCCGTATATACCTTTATAGGGGATTTGAACCTCCCGACATAGTTAAGGTGACTTAAGAACCAATATATACAATATGGGAGACTCCAACCTCCCATTCATATAACTAATATGGGGGACTCGAACCTCCAGTCATTTAGAAACCTGCACCGGCTAGTAGTTTCTAGTGTTAGTCCTTCGGACCTCCACTTTTATGGCCCGACTGCACACCCCACTCTTAAGACCAATTTAAAACATTTAACATGCATCAATATTTATTAACCCATTATACATATAGTCACCCTATTGGTATTATCATACCAACCCCACTTGCAAGCGTACATTATGCCATAACAATAATTCATCATTTCAGACTTGAACCCATTATCCAAACATGGACATCAAGTTAATTTTACATTTGGGACTCGAACCCATTTAGCCAACCAAACCTCGAGGTTACAATTTAAATCAATATATGGCAATCAAGGCCCGTACAGAGCCATGTATCAATCATTATCATGGTTATGCCAAAGCCTTAGTTCAAAAGCATAATTCAACGTGTGACAATATCATTCTCATTAAAAATTTCATAAATAGGTTGATGACATGCCATTACCAAAGCCAAAAAACATCAAATTTTGGGTTCAACCATGACCCTTCAGTTAAATCACCATCCCCATGCACTCACATGTGCAAAACCATAGTGAAAACATGCATAATCATAATTTAAACCATAGAAAATAATATTCAATGAAATGTATTCAAACCCCTCAACCTTGATTTTATAACAACCATTAATGATTTATGAATAATTTTTAGCATATGGTTTTAGTAAACTAAAAATGAGGGAAGAATCATATGCCATAATTACAAAGATTCACAAAGAGAAATCGACTCTTGAACCCTTAGATGGCCACTTTGGAAAAACCTTAGCCAATTTTTCTTGAGAGGATTTTGAGAGAGCAAAGAGGATGGTTTGATCTTGTAAAGTGTAGAATGAATGTCCCAAAGTGTTTTAGGGATGCAAGGCCTTAAGGGTTTTAAGTAGGAAATGTCCCAAAGTACCCCCACTAAAAATTATAGAAAAGCCGTCTTTGGTTACGAGTCGACCCATCAACTTGTCACCATATTATACGACTCACAGCCATGAGTCGTATCCTATACAGTGAGTTGGAATCCCATATGCTGTCCATCTTACGACTCCATGATCCCACTCGTGACCTAACCATACAAATCGTATTGTCTAGTCGTACTCAAGACAAAACCCAAAGGGATTAGACACTGGAAAACTTACGACTAAGACCTACCACTCGTAACATAGTTTTATAACTTGTAGTGAGTCACTCGTACTCAGAGCAAAAATCAGCCAATTCCACACTGGTTTGGCTATGAATTAGGTTCCTAGAACTGTAATTATACCATACAACTCGTACAATGAGTTGTCAACATGCCAGTGAGCTCAAAGCTTAAGGAATTTCAAGGAACAAAATATAGGGCGTTTCAATCTCCCCCCTTAGTATCATTCATCCCCGAATAATGTGATGAGGTATTTCTAGCAAGATTAGACCTTAAACATCATTTTTATTACCTTTAAGATAGAAAACAAAGATGTTAAGAATACACACATATCTTAAGAATGATTTTCTTGAGCAGGGAATAAGAACGCATACTTGGACTTCATGTCATTTTTGACTTCCCAAGTAGTTTCCTCAAACTTTTAGTTCTGACATAGAACCTTTGCCGAAGCCACGTTATTCATTCGTAACCGATGAACTTACCAATCTAAGATCCTCTCCAGGACCTTTACATCGAACGAAGAATTTGAAATACCAATGTTCTCTAAGGGAACAACCAATGAAGGATCACCCACACATTTCTGCAACATGGACACAGGGAATATTGGATGAATGGAACTCATTCTATAGGTAAAATCCAAATCGTATGCAACATTACCAACCCTTCTCAAAACCAAGTATGGGCCAATATATCTGGGACTGAGCTTCTCCTCCTTCCTAAACCGCATTACTCCCTTTATGGGAGACACATTCAAGAACACCTAATCTCCAACCTCAAACTCCAAATCTCTTTACCTTACTTTTGCGTAGGAGTTTAGGCCATATTGGGCAGTCTTAAGCCTATCTCGGATCACCTTTACCTTTTTCATGGCTTAGTGAACCAAATCTGGGTCAAACATCTCTATTTCACCAACCTTGAACCACCTAATAGGAGATCTTTACCTCCTACCATACAGTGCCCCAAACGAAGTTATACCAATGATAGAATGGTAACTATTGTTATAGGAAAATTCAATGAGAGGCAAGTGGTTGAACCAACTACTACCAAAGTCAATTTTACAAGTTTGCAACATATCTTCAAAAGTCTAAATAGTTCTTTCCGCTTATCCATCCGCCTGTGGGTGAAAGGCAGTACTAAGGCTCACTTTATTCTAGTCCCCAAACCACACTAAAAAGAGCACCAGAAATGTAATGCAAACTAAGTACCATGATCCAAAAATAATCAAGATAGGCATACCATGCAACTTTATGACCTCTTGAAGGAACAACTTTGCATAGTCCTTGATAGAATAATTAGTCCTCACTGGCAAGAAGTGAGAAGATTTAGTCATCCTATCCATGATGACCCAAATGGAGTCTCACTAATTCCGCAACCATGAAAAGCTAGTAACAAAATCCATATTTATTATCTCTCATTTCTATACCGGCAGTTCAATCTCTTAGATTATCCCACCGGGCCTCATGTGCTCTACCTTCACTTGCTGGCACACTATAGACTTAGCAATAAAGTTAGATATATACCGCTTCACGTTATTCAATCAATACATATCCTTAAGGTCATGATACATTTTTGTTGAATTGGGATAAACCATATGCCATGATTCATGAGCCTCGGCCAAGATTCTGCCTCACAACCCATCAACATTGGAAACATACAACCTCCCTTAGTACCTTAAGATACCATCATTACCGATCTCAAAGGCCATCACCTTTTGCTTACCCATATCATCCTTGATCTTCATCAAGAGAGGGTCTAATACCTATTTCTCTTTTATTTTATAACCAATAGATAATTTTGCCATATGTTGCAGAAAACACACCACCGTCCTTAGAGTCCAAGAGATGAACTCCAAGGTTAGCTAAATGGTTAAAATCCTTCACCAGATCTTGCTTATCCTTCTCCACATGCGATAAACTACCCACTGAAAACTGGCTAAGAGCATCAACAACCACGTTAGCTTTACCTAGATGGTAGTAGAGACTCATGTCAGAATCCTTAAATAACTCAAGCCATCTTCTTTTCCTAATGTTAAGCTCTTTCAGGGTGGACATATACTATAGGCTTTTATGATCTGAAAAGATATCCACATGCACTCCATACAGTTAGTGATGCTAGATTTTCAATGGGAACACCACAACTAATAACTCCAAGTCATGAGTCGGATAATTCTTCACATGTACCTTCAATTATCTGGAGGTATAAGCTATCACTTTGCCATGTTACATTAAAATAGAATCAAGCCCCACACGTGACTTATTGCAATAGATCACAAAATGATCAGTGCCTTCAGGCAAAGTCAAGACCAAAGCCAAAGTCAGCTTATCCTTCAGGTTCTTAAAAATACCCTCATAAGCATCGAACCATAAGAACTTTACCTTCTTTTGAGTTAACCTAGTCAACAGGCCAACTATAGTTAAAAAACTCTCCAAATATCTCTTGTAGTAACCAGCTAAACCCAAAGATCTTCAAATATTGATTGGAGTCGTGGGTTAAGGCCACTTCTTAACCACTGCAACCTTTTGTGGATCCACCATGATGCCTTCACTAGAACTGACATGACCTAGAAAAGTGATAACGTTCAACCAAATTTTGCATTTCAAAAAAATGGCATAAACTACTGATTCTTCAGGGTCTGCAATATTGTGCGGAGGTGATCGGCTTTATCCACCTCACTCTTAGAGTACACCAAAATATAATCTATGAATATAATGATGAATAAATCCAAAAACTGATGGAAGACCCTGTTCATGAAGTCCATGAATATTGCTGGGGCATTAGTCAACCGGAAAGACATAACTAGGAACTTAAAATTCCTATATCGAGTATGAAAGACAGTCTGAGGGATATCCACCACACTAATCATTAAATGATGATGCCCGGATTAAAGATCGATCATGGAGAAAAACTTAGCACCCTAAAGCTGATCAAATAAATTATCTATCTTTAGAAGAGGGTATTTATTCTTTACCATTACCTTATTTAATTATCGATAATCAATACATATCTGAAGGGACCCATTCTTTTTACACACGAATAATACTGGTCCACCCCATGGAGACACATTAGGATGGATTAAACCCGTGTCTAAAATATTCTTTAATTGCTCCTTAAGATTATTTAACTTAGCTAAAGCCATTCTGTACGAGGGAATAAAAATAGGACAAGTGTTCGAAACAAGATCAATCCCAAAATCAATCTCTCTATTGGGAGGGACACCAGGAAGGTCATCAGAGAAGACCTTAAAAAATTCATTACCCACCTAGATCAAATATAAAGAAGGGCCCTCTGAGTTAGAATCTTTAACCTAGACTAGATGATAGAGACACCCCTTGGATATTAATCTCTAGGCTCTAAGTTACGATATAAACTTCCCCATGGGTGCTAGAGAACCACCCTCCTATTTAATAACCGGCTTATTAGAAAATTTAAATATGACCTTATCGGTTTGATAGTCTAGAAATTCATAGCATGAGTCCAACTAATCCATCTCTAATATGACATCAAAATCAATTATGTCTAATTCAAACAAATCCACCAAAGTGTCCCGACCATCCATGGATACCTCACAAACCTTATAGACTCTTCTAGCAATCAAAGAGTCACCCTCCAGGTAGAAATAACAAATAGATCCAAAATACACTCAAGTCCATCACCAAACAATAAACAAGCACCCAAGTCCAAAGTAATCTAACAAAGCCTATACGAATCGAGCGTTTATAAAATATTGGGACATGCCCCCGACAATAGCCGAAACCAATAGCCAAAAGACAGTCAAAACATAAAAGGAACCACAATATGAACTGGGGTCTTTCGAAGGATGGAAGCTCCGATTCAATCTGACTCGCTAGCTGATCCCAAATTCAAGTCACTGAGCAAGAGATATGGAAGTATGGTCACCTCCTGTATCGCACGGAGATAAAACATCTGAAGATGGTTTGAGGTATGAGAGCTAACATATAACTTAGGGAAAAATAAAATAAAATGCCACGACAAAAATTCAAAACCAATACAACATTCAATGTATAATATCATATGAAGTACATATATATATATAATACCACATACTGGGGTAGGCAGTAAGGTTTAGCATAAATTTAGAAAACCTTAACCTGGGCTGTGTAGCAAAATCTTCATATAACAAGGTACGTACGAGCTATTTAGGCCCAAATATTCCCTATTATTAAGGGCCCCAGTGCGTGTAGTAGTATGACCCAGAGAATATCAAAATCCGTTTATGTATTTATGGGGGACTCAAACCTCCCGACATAGTCAAGGTGACTTAAGAACCAATGTATACAATATGGGTGACTCTAACCTCCCATTCACATAACTAATATAGGGGACTTGAACCTCTCGATCATTTAGACATCCGCAATAGCTAGTGTGGCTTCCAGTGTTAGTCCTTCGGACCTCCACTTTAACAACTGACTACACACCTCTCTCATAAGCCTAATTTATAGCATTTAACATGCATCAACATTTATTAACCCATTATACATATAGTCACCCCATTGGTATCTTCATACCAATCCCACTTGCAAGCATACATTATTCCATAACAATAATTTCATTGTTTAGGACTTAAACCCAATGTCCAAACATGGACATCGTGTTAATTTAACATTTGGATCTCAAACCCATTTAGCCAACCAAACCCTAATGTTACAATTTAAATCAATCTGTGGCCATCAAGGACTTTACAAAGTCTTTTATCAATCAATATCATGGTTATGCCAAAGCATTAGTTCAAAAATATAATTTTACTTATGACAATATCATTCTAATTTACAATTTCACAAATAGGTTGAGGGCATGCCATTCCTAAAGCCAAAATCATCAAATTTAGGGTTTAGCCATGACCTCTCAAATAAATCACCATCCCCATGCAACCACATCTGCAAAACCATAATTAAAATATGCACACAATTTAAACCATAGGAAATAATATTCAATGAAATACATTCAAACCCCTCAACCTTCGTTTCAAAACTACCATAAATAATTCATGAACAATGCTTTAGTATGCTTTTAGTAAACTAACAATGAGGGAAGAATCACATGCTTGAATTACAAAGATTCACAGAGAGAAATTGACTCTTGAACCCTTAGATTGCCATTTTGGAGAACCCTAGCCAATTTTCCTTGAGAGGATTTTGAGAGAGCAAAGAGGATGCTTTGATCTTGTAAAGTATAGAATGAATTCCTTAAAATGTTTTAGGGACGTAAGGACTTAAAGGTTTTAAGTGGGAAATGTTTAAATTACCCCCAACTAAAAACTATGGAAAGGCTATCTTTGGTTATGAGTTGACCCATCGACTCGTCACCAAATCATACGAATCGTAGCCTTGAGTCATATCCTAAATAGTGATTTGGACACCCATACACTATCCATCTTATGAATTCATGATCCCACTCATGACCCGACCATATGACTCATATGGTCTAGTCATACATAAGATAGAATCCAGAGGGATTTGATATTGAACAACGTACGACTCAACCCTACCACTCGTAACATGGTCTTACGAATCATAGTAAGTCACTCGTACTCAGAGTAGAACATAGAAAATTCCTTATTGGTTTGGTTATGACTTGGCCCCCTAGACCCATAACCATGCCATACGACTCTATGATGAGTCGTCAATAAGGTAGTAAGCTCAAACCTCAAGGAATTTTCAAGGACCAAAATCTAGGGTATTTCATTTATGGAACCACTTACGAGTGGTAAGTGGGAATTAAACCTATCATATGTCCCATTGTAAGTGATAGAAAAAGATTATGAAAGTCTAAAGTTTTGTTCTAAGACATATGAAGGCCACTTACAGGTAAGTAGGTCCGTAGGTAGGTGCCGACCTAGTTTTTTTTTTTATTTATTTTAGTTTGGATTTTTAGGTTTCTAATGTATTATATAAATACCCCATTGATGTTTTTTATTAGTTGACACAATTTTATGCACTCTTTATACTTAAAATATTATATTGATTGTGATATATAATTTTTTATCTTAGAATCCTTATTCTTAATTGTTACGGTTTGAGATTAATTTGAGATTCTGGTTTTCATTCTTTATTTATTATGAGATTATTCATATACTTTATTTCATGAATTATATGGGTGTTCTTGTAAATATGAGTGTATAAACCTCTTGACTAGGGTTGTAGAATACCTGACGAACTAACAAAGTATAGAAAGTGTAAAGTTTTTCTTAATTGATGTTCTTGCATGTATTATGATTTTTTCAGTTTGATTGCATTCTTAATGACTATAGAAGTTAAGAACCCACCTGTATTTGAAATTAACTCTAAAAAAGAGGTTGAGATTAGGAGAAAAAGATCACAACAATAATTTAAAATTATCAAGCTTCATCTAATTAACTTGAGACCCAAAAAGAGATAGTTAATCTTTAATCCAGGACAAGGGTTAGTAAAGAGATACTCTGAGACCCAAAAAGAGATGAGTGAGATTCACCAAAGGTGTTCAAAAGACAGTTGGTGATATATTACTTGTTAGATCTAGTATGTAAGGCATCGAGATAGTTTGATGAAGCATGATAAGTTTGCAGAGTTAGGAAGTGAAGGGTAACACAATCCTAGTATACATCTCATACTAATTTCAACCTAAAGTGATCAAGATTTTTTACTTCTATTACTGTTCTCACAAAATACCCCTATTTACTTTTTTGTACTTTTTGGCTACTTCAACAAGTTCTTGACAGAAATTTGACCTATATCTTGTGGGTTCAGCCTTAACCTTTATTGGGTTATTTATTTGATAGCTACCATGTAATACTTTCTAGAAGGTGTAATTTTAGGAGACATCAGAACCCTTGTGGATGCATCTGTTTTAACTCTATTTGGTAGGCGGTATGATATTTCTAAACTAGGGCCAGTCTATATCTACCAGATTCTCTAGTCATCCATTCAAAATGGTATTTTCTAAATAATGCTTTAAACTATGGCATCTCATACATTTGTCTTGTCAATAGCTTTGGCTCAAGGCAGAACCTCCTCTTTGGCTTCCCAGTATTTGGGAAAATTGCACAGTCCTGCTCATTTAGTTTTTGTATTCTTGGGTACCCCCTTAGATTGACAACCAACATTGGAGAAGATTCAATCTATAAACTAGACTGGTCCAGTGGAGGGGGTGAAATATCAAGTGAAGGTCTATCACTTGTAGCCTCATCATCACTATCTCCAACTTCTTCTGAACTATATCTCGACCCTTTATCACTGAAGTTGCTATTAGATGTAGCCTTATCTCTTTTTGGGAGGTACTTTCCTCTCTAACCTCATCACCTCCAAAGTCAGACCTAGAATCCTCTTCCTTTTTTAGAATAGGGAAGGAAAGGTGAGTGTGGTGGTGATTACTGAGTGTTTTTTCTTTAGGGCTTGGATTTCTAGCCCCAAGGCAAACTACTCTTGGTTAGACTATCCTTGAAATAAGGTATTACTTAATGGATCCACTCGACTCATGGTCATTATTAATTGGTTCACCCTTAATTGCTGTGTAGATTAAGATTTTTTCATGGGAGCATGCCTGGCCCCCTTAGTGGTATCATTCTTTGGTGTTATCATACCTACGATGGTTATCTTATTACTTAAACTAGAAAGAATAGGAAAAAAACATTAATAAAAATAAAAAGTGAAAGTGTATGCCACCACTACAAGTTAAGTTATGACTCATTGCCAGATGCATACAAGTTATTGACATGATCGTAGGGTAAAGAGGTGTACTAGTTATATTTATTGTTGACCCGATGACTCCACCCTATGATTCATTGGGTCACTCGATGACTCATAGGATGAACCATCATAGGAGTCCCTGCTAATAGGTGCACTTATAATTGGTTCACCCAATGACTCGTTGGGTCACTCATAGGGTGACCAATGATAATTTTTTAGTTTGGTGAGGGTTGCACCATACAGTGAGGGACTAGGTCCCTTAAAATCAATCATAGGTAATAAAATAGTAAACTAACTAGGAACATAAACAGTGCAGGAAATGTAAAGAATGCAAGATTTAACGTAGAAATCTCCTTGCTCAAGGAAGAATTAACTATGGCTTGTCCTTACAAGCTCTCAAAAGTTCACTATAATCAACTTCTTGATTACAAACTCAAACTTGAACCTAACTCCAGGCTCCTTTTTGTTGTAGTAACTCTACTAAAATCTCAACTTGACAACTTTGTCAACATTCCTCAACACTGGTTAACTCTAACCAGTTTCAACCTTAGGAAACTCTACTTAAAGCACTCTCAAAGTAAAAAGAAAAAACATTACTCTTATATAATGTGTAATTCATTTACAAACTCAAATTGGACTTAAGAATATTTGTTATTTTAGCACACAAAAAATAACAACTTGAGCAATATTGAATTTGAGTTTTTGACTTTTTTTGCACTCTTTACCTTTCCATGTTTACAAAATACACTTGATAGAAGGGAACCTTAAATTTAAACTTACAATCAAGAATCAGGAAGTCATTCGGAAATATGAAGGATTCTACCTTTTCCAACACATTACATAAGATACAAATAAAGTTTTTCATAGTGTGATCCACCATCAAAAGTCTTATAGAGGTCGATTTAGGTGAACCCAACCCCAACTACTTGTAGGCAACTAGCAACATCAAGTTAATGCTAGTGCCTAAATCACATAAGGCCCAAGTAAAATTTAAAAACCCAATAGTACAAGGAATGGTGAATGCTCCCGAATCTTCTTTTTTTTTACTAAAGATCGAGAGGTAATGGCGCTACAATGGTACATATTATCAACAAGCTCAAACTCATTGTCCTCTTCTTTGTTACCAAATCTTCATGAGCTTTGAATATCTTGATATTTTCTCTAAAGCTTCCATAAGAGGAATGTTCATAGATAAATCTTTCAGCATAGGCATAAATTTTTGGTATTTTCTCGCTTCAGATTTCTTATTTAATCTTTGGGAAAAGGTAGAGGAGTTTAGGAAATAGGCTTCAAAGCTAGTGTGATGTCTTTACCTTTCCCTTTGTTAGTATTAACTTCTCTGACATACCTTTCTATTCATCACCAAAGTATTCATTTCTTATACATCATCAATGCTTATGAGATCACTTTTCATGTCATCAACCATATGCATGGGTGAATCAGTAGTGGTATTACTGCTTTGAGTAGTAATATCTAGACAATGACTACCATTTTTAGAATTCTAAATAGTATTGCTTAGGAGTGTGTTCGGCTGATGTTTTGCAATATGGCAAACACTTGTCCGAATTGCTACTCAAGCTATTTAATCACAGTTGCATGTTACTCCTTCTTTTGACTCAAACTCAAAATATATGCCTTGATTTCCTTGAGGTAGTTCTCATGGAGCTCCAACCTCTTAACCATTTTTGCCAGCAAAGCTTCCATCTTTGAGTTTCTAGATTAGCATCATTATTTCTTGATGGAACATAAGTACCACTTATGTCCTTGTAGTTCTCTTACAGTCACCTTCATGCTCTCTTCTCCTATCTCTATACCTATATAGTTGTCTCCATAATAGTTTTGACCTTGATTCCCATGTCAGTGTTCCAATTGTCTTGGTTAGACCCTTGGCTCTTGTCTTAGAATCCCGTCATTTATCTATTAAGATACTTAGCTTCTGCCTCAGAGTCTGAATCTTCATGTCTAGAAACCTTACCTCATGTACCCACTGCATTGACATTATTTGCTGCAACTGCTATAAATTGCTTAGTAAGTAAGATAATATCTATCCTTAGTTGTGCCACCTCTGGAGTCATTGTTTCATATAGTGCTCTTTACTTATTGGAGGCTTTATTTGCATAAGTACCGATTGGCATGTTTCCTACAAAGAATGTCACCCTCAGTTGGTTTTAGTAATAGGATCTAAGATTTTGGAAGCCTGCTCCATCATGTCTGCTACCGCCTTAGTATTAGCATTAAAGGCTTTATAGAAGACCTCAAGCAAGTTTTTTGCGATAATTTTGTTATTTGGCATGCTTTGATGTTTCTTATTGAATCTCAACTATGTCTCATATAATGCCTCTGAATGCAACTGCGGAAAGTTATATCTCATCTTTTAACTGCAATATTCTGGATAGTGGGAAAATTTGGTCTAAGAATAGAGTCCTCAAATCATTCCAAGTAGTGATAGATCTATGAGATAGCTCCCTAACCATGTAAGACCCTAGGTCTGTACCCCAGATGCTACACGGTGCTTACAACTTTGAAGGACCGCAAGCTAACCCATGATTGGAACCTACTAGGAGCACTGAATAATAATACTGAAAGTAATGCAGAAAGTAGGCTGAAATGCCATAAGGTTCAGAATCTAAACTATTGGTAAAATATAATATCTGATGAAAACATCTGAAATATTGAATACTATCTGAAAAACCTCTAACTGAACTGTCTGAATTGTGGAGTTGATGGGATAAGCTCCCAACTAACTCCAACTACTTAAATACTAAAATAAAAATTAAAAAAAAAACATATCCCTGATAGATGAGGACTTACTAACTAAATCCGACACTGTTGGTTGAATTTGAATCTGTCTATGCGTGGTTGGGAAATTAAGCATCTGAACCTATGATATGAGACATCATAACACAAAGATAAAGTGTACGTCAGTACATGGAATGTACTAGTATGATAGATGAGGTAAGGCTGAATGCAATGGTTCATATGCATGCACTGTAACTGAATATGAGAGCACATAGATAACTGAAGTTGCTGTAAATACTGAGTGTGCAAATGCAATATTATACGTATATGTTTATACTATATTTGAGCTTTTACTAAAGCTAAATACTGAGTTCTAATAACTGAGCAACTAATATCTAAAGTTACTGATAACTAAATTTTTTACAACTGAGTGACTGTGTTTGAAAGTCCTGATTCTATAGAACTAAACTGAGTTCTATACTGAGACTGGAAAAAACACTGTGGGAAGTAATCATCTAACTGAGATGCCCCTCTCTGAACTGATTGGGGTCCAACCTGTAACCCCAGCTGGAAGGAAGTCAGTACCGTGCAATGGGTAAAGATAAGCTGAAGAGTCACCCTCAATCTGGCAAGTGCTCTGACTGAGAATGGTGGTTCCCTCAATCTGGTAGGTAACACCTCATCAACCCATAATCTAGCATGTTGATGTCTCAACCTATGCTGCTACATAGTTTTAGAACACAAAGACTGGTTTTGAGGATCACACCCTCTACTCCCATCCTTGGGTTCACTCGGTGCTGAATCCTACCTCCAAATAAATAGACATTAAATGGATTTCTAAACTGTACTAGGCTGGACTGAATTATTATTGATCGTGTTAACTGACTGAACTGAACTGGGTTTGTTGAGTTTTAATATCTAACTGAATATCCTAAGTTCTGTACTGACTGAATACTACTGATCGTGATATTTCCTCAGACTATCTTATAACTACTATAGCTCTAGATCACAACTGTATTTTTGGGTATTGAATACCCCTAGGACTCAATAGCATGAAAAGTGAAGCATAGCATGATCTTAAAAACACAATAGTACTTGCTTACTAACAATTGTATTTATGTAGATGCTTTATCAAATACTTGATATACATGAACTTGTGCATGAATGGAATCACATAATAACATGTCGTGCTTTCACTAGTCAATTCACCTAAGCATTTTAACAAAAACTTGGGAAGCATGGTTATTTCATATAATAATAAACACATAAGTATATCATGGATACTATATTCAACTTGTAGTTCAAGAGTTCAACATGAAAGATCACATAATTCAATCAAGAATTTCTTAGTTTTCATGAAACTTGTAATAAATCATGGAATTTATACCCCAAACATCAAATTTATACATGAACACAATTCAATTCTAACATGTAAATCATGAAATCATGAACTTGTAGTTTTAAAAAGAGATTCTTGGACTCTATGGGTGAAAGGAACCCATAGATGATTACTTAACATACCTTGGTAGATGAATTTGTGTGGATTGATGGTGTGTTCTTGAAGCTTGAATTTGAAATTAGATTCCCTAGGGTTTTTTCTTGAGAAGCTTTGAGAAAGAATAAGGAGTTTTTCCTTTACGAAGGCTCAATCGCGTGTTTTGGGGGATGATATAAAGTGGGAAAAAGACCCATTTACCCCTCTGGGCGTGGAACTAAAAGAGCAAAAATCATGCCTAGTGATACGCAGATTGATGTGCTGTGTTGATGCCATCAATGTGATGAACAACGCGCCACATCAAGTTTGCATTGGTTCACTGGAATCTGCACTCTGAGTCTACAAAAATATTTGTCGATGCGATGGGCGATGCAGCGCTTTGAGATCGCGTTGACCCACAGTTTTAGTCATTCAAACTTGATTCAAATGAGGTCCAAAAAATCCCAAAATCACCTGAAGTGACCTATTGACATTCCTGATCATGATTCAATCCAAGGATCGAAATTTTAAGATCATATGGGTCATGAAATAAGATCAGCAACTTATGAAGGCTAAAAACAATTCTAAGTGTAAATACTTAGCTAAAATTTCTTAGTCTGAGACCTCTTTTCATGCTCGAAAAGACCGAGTGAAGCTTAGGATTTTGTGGGGCCTTACAATATATTCCCCTTGGGAAACATTCGTCCTTGAATGAGACTGACTAAGATGAGAATATGGATAGATTGAATTTACACACTGGACATGCACAACCAAGGCATGATTTCATGACTAAGACTACTGATGTACTGAGTTTGCACACTGAACATGCATAACTGAAGCATGACTATAATCCAAAAGTCATGACACATGATTAATCTATTTCATGAAGGTATGCATGATATAAGAATGCTATGCAACTGCAATAATATAGAGTTGTAAATGTAATTTGAGCATGGAAATAAGTAAATTCAAGGAAAATTTGTTACCTTAAGCTGAGTCTAAGTTTGTGGAGAAGAGGTGAGGGACTTGGTCCACATATCTACTTCAGCTTCCCAAGTATCTCCTTTTACGGACTGATTTTGCCAAAAAACTTTGACTAGAGGAACTTCTTTGTTCCTCAGTCAGCGAATTTGATGATCAAGAATTTCGACTGGCATCTCTTCATAAGAGAGGTTGTTCTTAACATATATAACCTCTATAGGGACTACAACTGTTGGATCACCTATGCATTTCATTAGCATGGAGACATGAAACACTTGATGCAGTAAAGCTAAATCTGAAGGTAACTTGAGCTCGCAAGCTACCTTTTTGAAATGGTTGTGAATTCTGTAAGGACTGACATATCAGGGACTGAGTTTTCCCTTCTTGCCAAACCTCTTCACCCACTTCATGAGAGATATTTTCAAGAAGACAAAGTCACCGATCTCAAACTCAAAATATTTTCTCCTCACATCTGCATATGATTTCTATTGTCTTTGGGCTACCATAAGTCTTTCTCTGATCAACTGAACCTTCTCTAAGGCATCAAACACTAGATCAGGCCCTACTACTGCGGTCTCTCCTACTTTGAACCAACTAATTAGAGATCTACATCTCTTATTATAGAGTGCCTCAACCGGAGCCATCTGAATGCTGGAATGATAATTGTTAATACATGCGAACTCAATCAAGGAAAAGTTGTCATCCCAACTATCCTTAAAGTCCATGGCAAACGCGCTTAATATATCTTCTAAAGTCTGAATGGTCCTTTCTGCTTGACCATCTGTTTGATGGTAGAAGGCTATACTGATGTGAACTTGGGTACCAAGACTTTTTTGGAAGGCTTTCTAGAAGTAAGGTGAATTGCGTACCTCTATCTTAAATGATAAACAACAGAAATTTGTGCAATCTGACCAACTCTCTGATAACGCTCAACTTACACATCAATTTAGTACAAGGCGGTCGTCGTCAATATATTTACCCAACTTTGGAGTTAGGGTCAAATCCACAGGAAATAATATGAGTGGAGATTAAACTAATTTGAAACTAAAGCTACAAGTTAAATTCAAACAACTGACACAAAAAGACAAAATTGCGGTTTTTAATGGTTGAACAACTGATTGTTGGTAATTAAGAGTTTATGAAATAACCAAAATTATGTTCACTAGGGTTTACGGTACATGAAAATGCTACAAATAATTAAGGTTCTCACGGTGGTTAGGATGACAAGCTATCTTTATCGATGGTATGCTCAAATGTCTCTCGACTTATTCAAGCGTCTAATTTCCTAATTCTCTCGGACTTAGGGAATCGCAACTGACTGCCCAGATTTTACCTCAGGTTAATCAACCTTGTTACAATGCTGATTATTATACGAATCCTTTCTGAGTCTGTTAATAATTCACTTCCTACTGTTTATGATTTCTTTCTCAAGCAAACCAAAGTAGGTACACCTATTGTTGCAACCAACAGACATAAATTATAATCTTAGAATTATCAAGAAATCCTAACACTTATTAAACCTTGATTATTGAACACCTTATCATGACCTAACCCAAGATTCCGTAATCCAGGTTAAAAGAGTTTAGCTACTCATGACACATGAAACAAGCATGTAATTTGAATTCATAACTGAAAGGATTAACTTACAAAGATGAATGAAATTGAAAGTGAACTTGTATTTGAATCACACGACAAAACACTCAAATATTGTTCTTGAGATAGGGAGGAAATAATATCGTCTGTTCTCCTCAATAATAGATGAATTATGCTGAAAACCCTAAAAGTGCTATAAATACTTAATTCTAAATAAGAAAAAAAAATTAAGGTTTCATTTTTCACTTTGGGATAGACAACGGCGATCTTGACGGCGTGTCAGACGTCTGACGACATGTGCAGGATGTTGTCAAAGATTCCAGTGAATCGTTATCTTCCGATTCTTCTGACGGCTAATCTGACGGCGTGTCAAATATGTGAGGGCGCTTCTGAAATGTCATCATATTTCATCTCAACTCTTCAGGTTCTGTCTAAGCTTGATGGCAACTTTGACAGCCTGTCCCATGTTTGACGATGCTTCAAAAATGGCGTCAGCTATGCTTTAGCTTATTCGCACCAGATTTCAGCTGATTTATTCTTCTTTTCTTTGGTTTTCTCCCAGATCACTTGTATTTGCATTAAAACAATAAAAACAATCAAAAACAACAAATGTTGCTTAAGAATTCACAATTATTTTGAGTTAAAAACCTCAAATATGTTAGCATTTGCTCACACATTAACACCCTCAACTTAAAATAATTACTTGTCCTCAAGCAACCAAAACATAACTTAGGAAGATACAAAGTACAATTGGCAGTCACTCATTCACATAAGCTCACATACACTTTACCTTCTCCAAGGTCAACTATTTAAAACATAACTGTGTATACTATTGAAGAACAACAATGTGACACATAGGACTCAAGATATGGCATAAATTCAGCAACACAATCATGCATGCACCAGCATTGCACTACCCAAATAAGTTATCTACTTGTAACATACCTAATGTGCCCTCACAACAAAGAAACCCCTTTCTCACTTATATCAGACATCAAATGTTTAACATAGGGATAATCCACAGATCCTCACTCTCAGAATAAAGTTCCAATCATTATATGTCATTTGCCATAGGCTTACCCTTATTTTCATTACCAAGGTCTTCAGACATGTTAGCTAGGATCACTATAGGACTTTTTCTCGGCTTGTAATATAGGCTAGGGGCTGGTATGATATTCAAGGGTATTTAAAGATTTATCTTTGTTCAAAGCCCCACATACCTTAATTGATGAAATTGAAAAAGAAGCTTGAACTTGAATTCTTATTTTTTCTTTTGAAGATGATTTCTTGAATGCCTTAAATTGAAAATCTTGAATTTTGAGTTATCTTGAAGAATGAATGGAGGAAATTGTATTTCTTGGAGATAAAGCTTTGAGTTCTTGGGTTTTCTTAAAGAGGATTTTTTTGAATAATGGTAGTAATATGCTCATACTTAGGTTTAATCCTTTGTTTTTTATGAATTAGGGCAAGTGGAATTTACTAAATTGTCCTTTCTAGAAATTAAATCTCAACTGGGAAAACCCTAATTTGGTCACCCACCACGAAACGCCGCTATCACGGTAGCTCACTTGATAAGGGACAATTGGGAAATTGGACTTCACCGCGATGTGGGCTAATCATGTGCCCCACTGGAAATTGACAAATGGGAACTGGGACTTCACCACGACGTGGGCCAATTGCAATGGTCTACTGGAAATCAGACAAGTGTTATTTTTCATGTCACCGCAATGTGGTGCTGCTCAATTTGAGATACTGTCTTTACTAAAAGTGTCATAACTTCTCAACCGAGTATTGGATTAATGCAAAATTGGTATTACTGGAAAGATAATTCAATTATCTACACAATGTTGGGTCTAGATATGGAAAATTCTATACAAATCAAGATTTATTCATTTTTGAAGTTGACCCTTGACACACTAGGGGATAAATTAAGCTAGGAAAGGTATGGGGTATTACATGTTGTCACCTATTTCTTCTCAGTCTTTCCCTTGAATATAGTGCGGCTAAATGCTTTACCTTGTCTTGCCTAGCCTTTTCTTTCCTTACTGCTTTTCGAGAAACTATTTTCCAAGCATTTTTTTCCTCCATTAGCTGAGTAGTGACCTTCTCTCGAGTTTCTTCAATATCATGATGAAGTGGTTGATTCAATGTTGCTGAGTCATCATGAACACCTCTGTTCCGAGCCCTTTGATCATGAACACCTTCTCTCCCCATTCTTTGATTCTGCCTTAAGGTTCATTCAATCTCAATATTAATTGAAATTAGGGGATTGCCTTGACTTTAAGTACTATTCATACAATGGGGTGTGCCATAGAAATAATAGAAAAGTAAAAATCAACAAACAAAACCAAAAACTTCAATAAACTCAATCTATCACTTCGCAATCGTATTCACGTCAAAATTTATCATTGTCCAAATTAGACCTCCTAAAAAATATAAAGTGGTAATTTAATCAAATATATAATCTAACAAGGTTGAGGTCGATCCCATGAGGAATAGGCCAAAATTTCATCAAGTGTTTGTCTATGTTATTGGCAAGTAAGTAAATATAAAGGGAATTTTTGTGAAAGTAAACTATAACTGTAACAGTTATAGGTTGATTGGATTATTTTCAATATGAGACAAGCACTAGGATTGTGATCCCCATGGTTTCATGATTCCACATATCGTTCATGCTAGCATACTATCCTGATGAGTTGTATGCAAAATCTAACAAGATATGTATCATCTAATCATCTCTTTACCTTGGTTAAATAAATTTCACTCCTCTCCTCCCAAACGTGGAGCGTTGCATTACTAATCCTTATTCTGAGATATTAGACTAAATATCCAGTTAAGGTTTAACTTAATTTGATAAAGATTGATAGCTTCAAATCTCTGTGTTATTTTTTCCCAATAGCTATATCTCTCCCGAGCAAGTACAAAATACAGAAAAGTTACGAACATTTGCAAATTTCAAAAAAGTAATTAAAATGATGGAAATACCAATATATCCAAGCACACTGGTCTTGAATGACTGTGCACCTAACTCATTTTGTTAATTCATTATGGTCCTTCAACCCTAGTCATGGGGTTTAGCTACTTATAATCATAAGTACGCAAGAAGAATTCATAGATGAAAGCATAATTGTGCACTTACTAGATAAGATGAAAAACTTTGAAATCTCAAATTGAATAAAAATTCTAAAAGCCAATGTCAATAATTCCAAGGTCAAGAATATTTCTAATAACCTCAAAATAATGTAATAGTCCATAACCTTAAACAAGAAATCAAAGAAGTGTATTTATAGACATAACAAAACTTTTCTAAGCAAAATAGGATTATAAAGTTGGAAATAATGACATCTCTGACAACGAGTTGTATAGACTGACTACGACACGTTGACAGTCTTTCTTCCAATGCATAGTCATATTATCCTTCTTATGATGATGACTCATCTTAAGGTTGTACAAGTCATGGGATGGCCCATCCCCGCTATACTCTTTATCATGCTATCAAGACTTTTCTTTAAATGCTCAAGATGCCTACTCAAGATGACTCATTATGAGGCATGATGACTCGTAGACTTCTCTCATCACATTCTTGTCCTAAAATTTCTCCAAGTCAGTTAACATGCTGAACCCAAAATGACTTCTTAGTTGCGACTCATCACGTATCACTATGAGTCATTTCCTACCATCATCATTACTGGTACCAAGTTGGCATCTTTAGGACTTTATCCGTTTTGCTCAAAATGATTCTTCCATATGACTTGTAGTCTATCCTTACAAACCATAGGCCCTTTATCTTTATCATCTAAGATAATAAACCTATTGGAATGATGATGACCTGGACTAGGATTCATATTGTAACCCAACGACTCATTACCTAGGCAGTCTTCTGACACTTGTGCATATTTTATGTCTTTTCTATTCCAATCACATCCAACCCTTTTGTCCTACAATACTAAACCAAAGACATCATACCTAGATAGAAATAATTATTATTTTGCAAGATTTCCTTATTTTAAGCATTTTAAGTATTGTAATTCCATGACACGTCAATAATATTCAGTGTCGGAACCATGTTCTCCTCCATAAGAATATTTTCAATCGTTCATTTTGTTCATGAGTCAAATTAAGCCTTTGAATTGAAATTTTACAGTGTCACTTCTTTTATTTTTTGAGGAAAATTTAATATTCCTTCATGAAAATAGTAGAAAAGTTTATAAATTGAAGCCATTTCTTGATTTTATGTTTATCATGTTCATGGGGCTATTTCAAATCATTTGAACTTATGTCAAGCTTATGTAGTTATCTTATGTTTCATGGAGTGTTTTTAAGAAGAAAACATGAGATCTATGAAATATATCTCATGTTTGAAAGTTCTATTTTGTGTAGTAAATATATCTTATAAATATATACTTTCTTATGAAACTAAAATTTGGTTTTTGAAAGAAATGCTTTTATCATGTAATCAAGATTCATTATATTTTATATAGTTTTGAGTAAAGACTTACCAATAATATAGTTTTATGATACACACACACATATATATATATTGGAAAAATTATTTGACATTGAGTATGATATGAATTTAGATAATAGATGTCTTGAAACTATGTATGTCAATGTTGGATAGGATCGTGTCATTTATTCGAGGGATTCATCTTTTAACTATAAGAGGCTTAGTGGATCCATATTTCACTTACTATCTATACCTTAATAAGGTATACTACAACTCTCTCAATGGGGTAAGATGTTGGAGATTAGGAGCTCACGTGATGTGTGTTGGTTATAAGAAACTAACCAAAATAAGAAAATTCAATATTTTATTTAAGTATTAATTTTGGCAGCATGCATGCACCTATTCTAAATATGTTTTTTCATGATGTCTTGCATGCAATTTACATGTTATAGAAGTTCAGTTACTCAATTTTAGCTCATATTTTAGGCAGTCAGAATTTAATTTTACTTCTTGTTTTCTGCAATTAAGACATCTAGTTTATCTCATTATTTTAACTTTTCAGTATATGTTTTATTCAAAAAATTAGTGTGTTGTATATCAGTATCCAATTATTCAATTATCAGATATTATGTTGTTTTCCTTCATCTTCATTATATATCATTCATTTCAAACACTTACATTATTCGAAACTACATTATTAACTGATGCAAATTGAGATACTTAGGCCAGTACAATGAGACTTTCTACTAAATTTAATCTCCTCAGCTTGTGGTGAGTCACTCGAATTATGTCTAGTTATTAGTAGCTTAGTAGTTCAGTATTGTAGTCCTTACTTAATAAAGGTAGACCGAAGGTCTTGTCCCAATAAACGGTACTCAATTATATCAGTAGAGACTTCCATGGACAACTAGTGATCCGTCAGTCAATTGTATTCAAATTTTTAGTCTATAAGAGGATGTCTTACCTTATTTGAAAAGTTTGAATCTATATTCATGTATCTCAGGCTTCCTCTTATCTTCAATATTCAATTTTTGGTTGAATATCAAACCAAGAGTCCGCTCAAACGTGACTCAAGGTACTGATTGCACCTAGTATAATGTAGGCTCAGGGCGTGACATCGATCAAGCCAATTCTCAACATAGGGGATATTTTAGAAGAGTAGAGAGGAAGTTGAGGAAATAGAGGGAGAGAGAAAATTGGAAAGATTAGGAGGATTTGTTTATCCAAATTTAGCCTAAAATCAAGGGATATCCATTTATGAAGTTGCTATATTTTATAAACTATTGTTAGGTTGGGTTATTGGTTGTCATTTTTATAAAAATGAAAATTTATAGTCATATTTCTCCATATGATGTAAAGATTTTAAAGTAATGTTTCTTCACAAAACAACGTCTTATTATACTATATTGAGCTGATTTTTGAAAAAAATAAGTAAAGTGATTTCAAAAAAATGATTTTGACCAGTTTTGTTAGTGAAATAGTTTTTCAAGTGAATATTTGTCATGATCCAAAAATTAGGTCATGATGGAACTTGGCATGACCTAGCCTTGACAAGTAAGGCAATCATCAAAAAGGAAAGATAAACACAACAAGTAAAAGAAAATAGACAGGCGAGACTTCTAGAATGAATCAGATCAACAAAGAATATAAATAACGCAGAAAGTCTGAATAATATAAAACCTAGCATCTGGTTTCATAAGTATAGAGCTTCTAAATATAACTTAGAAATACTGCAATATGAATATCTATCTCTAAAAACAAGTAAAGGCATATAAAATAGGTAAGAGGAGGTGTGAAGTCAACTCTGAAAGCCTAGAGCACTCCAATACCTTGATCATCACTCACATAAGCAAGAAATTGACAGTTACATCCTATGCTCAAATTTGAATTTGCACTGAAAGGGCACCGTAGGGGTGAATACGGTCCACTTATACACAGTAGTTATCATAGGCCGACTAAGCAAAGAAATAATATAAGTGAAAAAAACTATGAGCACATCACCTGCAATCAGGAAAGTCCTAAATGATAGCTCACATGTTTCCATTAACAGTTATAAATAAATAAATACTGAAACAAAATGATACACATATACACAAAAAGTATACAAAAAGTAAACACACGACAAAGAAACTAATAAATCACACAAGATGCATATGAAATGCAATGCAAAGGTGATGAAATAGAATGGAGAATGTCATCGCATGCCTTTCTATATATACCTACCGAGCTTGCAACTCCCAATATAGGATCCATGGGGGAAAGGGGGGGAGGTTTTCCCATCCCATATACTAAAATCATATCTCAACATCTCAACCCACCTCTCCTACTCATGTTCATGGAGAGGACTTTTATAAAAATCTCTCATTTTCTTACAAAAATAGTGTTTTCCAATGATACTAGTATCTTGTGAATGTAGATGTATGGAATGAGGATGTAATGCTCACAATAAACTTATAAGATATCTAATCCACCCAGCACATATATAAGTGAGCCGAGAAATCAACTCAATATGTTCGCAATTCATGATTATCAACTCAATTATGAACTATCAGAATAAATATGCACATAAGACATCATTTAGATCATATCAACCCCTAACTTAAGCATTTATATCACGATAAATGGAACTAATTCTAAAAAAGGCCTAAAATAACATTTGAAGCCCCCGCACAGGCATTATATCTAGAATAAGGGCATTTAAATGCACAAAGATGACCAATGATATCAAATAAAGCCCCCACATAGGCAAATGCAATATCAGATATTTCAAGTCAACAACAATAGAATAGAAATCCTCACACGAGCATACAACAATGATAATACTCTTGAAATATAAATTCCATAGTTATTTTTCCCAACCTATAGCATTCTTTATTTATATTAACTACCCAACTCAATTTGAATGAAGTTAAGCCATAACCTACCTCAAAACTATGTAACCCCAACCTAAAGAGTTTCAACATCGAGCTTTCCCTTACGAATAATCTCAAAATCAACTACAACATCCAAATATAGAATCTATGCATTAAAAGAAAGCTAACGGTACCCATATTCAGACCAAATCCAAAATGGGTTCAAAAATCAAAATTTTGTTTTAGAAATATATTTCCCAAGGTTTTAGGATTCTATAGTTGAAAACCCACAAGAAAATAAGTTAAAACGAGGTCTAAATAAAGAAATATCATTTTTAAGTTTACCAGTAAAAACCTCAAAATTTTATTTTAAAATTATGATTAAAAGGTGATTCTAAAGATGTAATCAATGAAAAATCATGGGGATATGAGTTTAGAGGTCACCCACATGAAACCCGATGATAATCCTTGAAAATTGCCTTTTGTGAAGCTTGGAGTTTTTAAAATGGTGAAAATTAAGAAAATGATTTTATATACAGTGGTTGCCACTTAAGCGGCTAAGTGAAAATTTAAGAGGTAGCAGGCCGCTAAAGTGGCTTCCGCTTAAGTGAACCTTGGTCACTTAAGCAGCTACCCCAGATATTAGCAAATGCTAATTTTGGTGCAAGCTTACCAAGTTCCGAATGGAAGCTCCGAATTTGATTAGGACCCCAAAGAGACAAATCATATATGCTATTAGGATAATTTCAATGTTCTAGATTCAATCACAATGTCACATTTAAGAAAAAAAGATTATTTTCAAAAAATTAATCCTCGAGACCCCTTTTTCACTATTTTCTAGATGAAGGGTCAAAATATAAAATAATGATCCCGAATTCAAAAAAAACCATGCTACTAATATAAATTCAACATTTTAGACCAAATAGAAATCTCCAAATTATCATCCGACACTCAAAATAGCAAATGTTGATCAAAGTCTACCATATGACTTTTTAAGCCTCTAAAAACTACAAACTCATCAAAATCTCTCTCGATCACATCGAAAACCATGCCAACAATCCTCACACCCCAACATTAACATATAGCAACTATGACGAAGGGCAAAGTGGTCAAAACATATAAAAGGTAAGCTTTCACAAATCAGGTCATTACAACAGCCACCACTAATACTCTAGTTTGTCCTCGAACTAAAACGCATAGAAATACCTGAATTGGTAAAAAGGTGAGGTAACTACTATATATGTCAAGCTCGGCCTCACAATTACCCTCCTTAAGAGGATGATGTCTTTACTAAACCTTAACCATAGGAATATCTCTAAAATGCAAACATCTGACATCCTTAGCTAAAATGGACACTGGCTCCTACAAATGTCAACCTCTTATCCAACTAAACTAAATCACATCAAAACACATGAGGCTCATCTGAAATATAATTCCGAAGAGTAGATATATGAAAAACTTAATGAATGGCTGAAAAGTTTGGAGGTAAGGCCAACTCATAAGCAACTTCCCTAAATGTTTGAAGAATCTGAAATGGTCTAATGTACCTAAAGCTAAGCTTTCCCCTCTTCCCAAATCTCATAACGTCCTTCATGGGCAACACACGAAGGAAGACTCGATCACTAATCCCAAATATCATGGCACAAAGCCTATGGTCCGTATAACTTTTTTGTCTATTCTGGGCTTCCTAAAGCCCATCCTGACTCATTCGAATCCCGTCTAAAGACTCTCAAATCATGTTGGTACGATGGAGTCCAACTTCTAAAATATCAAACCAAATAATAGAAGATCGATAATGCCTACCATAAAATGCCTCAAAAGGTGCCATCTTAATACTCAGATTATAGCTATTATTATATGCAAACTCTCTTAAGGCCAAATACTTCTCCTACTGGCCTCTAAAGTCCATAACACATGTGCTAAGCATATCCTCTAAAATCTAAATAGTCTGTTCCAACTGACTATCGGCTTAGTGTGAAAAGTCGTGCTAAGGTCAACTTGAGTATCCAACTCATACTGAAAAGTCCATAAAAAATAGAAGTGAACACTAAACCTCTGTTTGAAATAATAGACTCGGTCACCCTATGAAGACGAACTATCTCACAAACATAGATATGGGTCAACCTCTCGGCACTAAAGGAGATCTAAATAGTATGAGATGAGCCAATTTAGTCAATCAATCCATAATGACTCAAATATTGTCAGACCCAAAAGAAACATGAGGCAACACACTCCCAAAGTCTATAGTGATCCACTCCTACTTTACCCAATAATCGGGAATCTCTGAAGTAAACCACCTAGTCTCTGATGATCAACCTTCACCTACTGAAAACACAAGCAATGAGCTACAAAGTCCACCATATCCTTCTTTATACAACTCTACCAGTAAAGCTGCTTCAAATCATAATACATCTTAGTCACCCATGGACGGATAAAATACCTAGAACAATGCACCTTGTCCAAAATCAATCTAACCCACCCACCAACTTTAGGTACATAAACTCGACCTCTAATTTTCAAAATACCATCAAAATCAAGAGACGCCATCTTAGCCTCACCACTTAACACATTATCTCAAGTCACCCTCAAACTATCATCATCATACTATTGAGATTGAACTGCTCCATTAAAGAAGATCTAGCATTGACAAAGGCTAAAACACACTCGGGTGTCAAAATATCAAGCTTAACCATCTAGTTAGTAAAAAACTGAACCTCCAATGCTAAAAGCCACTCTTAGGTCAAGAGATGAGCTAAAATACCCACACTAGTTAACTTTCAGCTCAAGGCACCCACAACCATATTAGCTTGCCCAGATAATACAGAATAGTAAGGTCATAATCCTTAAGGAACTCAATCCCATGTCACTTATTTATATTAAGATCTCACTGAGTGAAGAAGTACAAAAGGCTAGATGGTTTGAGAGAAAATCATACAAGGAACTCCATTCAAGTAATGATGCCACAACTACAATAAAAACACCATGGTTGCCAACTCTAAATCATGTGTAGGGTAATTTTTATCATGAGTCTTCAAATGATGAGAGGCATAAGAAATCACCTTACCTTCCTGCATTAACATCGCACCCAAACCAACACTAAAAATATCACAAAATATGGTAAAACTCACGCCCTTCTTAGGCAAAGTCAGAATAGAAGCCGAAGTCAACAATTCTTTGAGGTTTTGAAAGCTCTTCTCACATACATCCCCCCATTAAAATACCACTTTTTTATAAGTCAACTTGGTGAAAGGAGCCAAAATAAATAAGAACCCCTATAAAAATCACTGATAATAAACCGCTAAACCAATAAAACTTCAAATCTTGATAGGACAAGTAGGTCTATCCGAATCAAGAATCACCTCTAGCTTGGATGGGTTAGTCATAATACCATCCTTGGTCACCATATGATCCAAGAAAGAGATAGAATCTAGCTAGAACTCACACTTACAAAACTTGGAATACAACGTCATGTCATGCAAGCTCTAAAGAACAATTCTCAAATGCATCAGATGGTCCACCTTGTACTTGGAATAAAGTAAAATATCATCTATAAATACAATCACAAAGAGTTAAGATACAGCCAAAATACATGGTTCATCAACTCCATAAATGTTGCAGGGGAATTGGTCAATCCAAAGTACATGACCAAGAACTCATAATGGACGTATCGAGTTTAAAGCCATATTTGGAACATCCAAGCTCTAATCTTTAACTGGTGATACATCAATCTCAAATCAGTTATGGAAAACACAGAAGCACCCCTAAGCTAGTCAATAAGATCATCAATACGAGAAAGAGGATACTTGTTCTTCATTGTCACTTTCTTCAATTGCCTATAATCAATATACATATGCATCGAACCACCTTTCTTCTCACAAACAAGATAGGAGCACTCCATGGAGATACACTAAGTCTAATGAAACCCTTACTTAACAATCCTACAACTGCTCCTGTAATTTCTTCAACTCAGATGGAGCCATCCTTTATGGAGAGATAAAATAGGCTAGGTGTCTGACTCCACATCAATAGAAAAATCAATATCACAACCCAAATACATACTAGACAAATCCATAGAAAACACATTCATAAACTCATGAATAACCCAAATAGAATCTATAAGAGATTATGGGCAATAATAGTATCATGGACATGAGAAAAATAAGACAAACACCCCCTCTTTATCATGTGATGAGCACATAGAAAATATATAATACCCTTTATACCCAAATTAAGCATGCCCTTTTAAGCTAACCTCGGCACACCCGGTATAGCTAAGATCACGATCTTAGAATAACAGTCTAAAATATCATGATAAGGAACTAACCAATCCATACTCAAAATAACATTAAAATTAATCATATTTAAGATAGTTAAGTCTGCCCAAGTCTTATAGACTGCAGAGGTAACCATACAAGATTTATATGTCCAATCCACCACTACAAATATCCTACAAGGGTAGAAATAAAGAGCCATAGCAAGAGGCTCACGTGTAACATCTAAACTAAAAAAATAATATGTAGACTTAGAGAAGACTATAAACCAGAATCAAATAACACAACAATATACCTATATCAAGCTGGGATGATTCATACAATAAGTGCATTAGAAGCCTTTTTGCATATCCTAGGTATAGCATCACATTGACCATGTTCACTTTTAGAAAAAGTAACCTGCAACCACTTCCACAATCTCCTATATCTATACTTCTAGCAACTCTACAACCACTGGCACCACCCCTACAACTTTGTGAACTACCCCTTACTGCTGAAATTAAACTAGGGAAAAGTTAAAGTTGAGAACTCTATTGAGTGGGTCCATACACAAGCGAGGGAAATACTTGGCCATATGTCCAAACTCATCATATGCAAAACATCCCATTTGGCTTGACTCAATCTAAAAAGGTGCGAATGAACTTGAATGACCGCCATAGCCTAAAGAAATAATCTTGAAACCTCCACCCACATGATTCAATATCTAACTACCAGAAGCCGTAGAATAGGAAGGTCCACTTCCTGATCCTTATAATGCTGCCAAAACTATCCCACCATGATAACCATGAGAACCTCTACTAGTAAATTCTCTACATTGAGAGGCATGACTAATAAACTTACCCTAATAATGAACCTTCTTAGTGCCTCTCTAAGTTGCCTGGATAATAAACTTGGCCATCTAGATATACTCAATAATACCCTAAAAAGAAGCCCCCTGCAACAAAAATCTAGTTTGTAACCTACTAATATGTATTATGAAACCCCTTCATACACTTTTGAATCACATCAAACTTGGTGGAGATGCTAGCGGTTGAATATCTAGTAAGGTGTGAAAGTGTGCCTCATACTCAGTAATAGACATAGAGTCCTACTTTAAATGGTCAAACTCATCATACATCCAATGTCTCAAACTATATGTTATAAATCTCTTTAAGAAGGCCTTGAAAAACTAAGTCCAAGTCATACCAGGATAACCTAAAGGCCTATAATTAGAAAATGACCTCCACCAATCCCTATCCACACCCATCAACTGATAGGTGCTATAAGAAACTCTATGAGACTCAAAGGATCTAAGATTACATAACTTTTCCTGCAATCAATCAAGAACTTTTAGGCATCCTCTCCAATAACTCAACTAAACTTGAGAAGAACCAAGAAAATAAACCTCTCAAATTTCTTCTAATCATCAAATTACATAGATAAACCCAAAGCAACCAAAGAAATAGTAAGTCTAGTAGGCAAATAGTCTACACGTAGGGGTATCAAAGATCATGGCTGTACCAAAGAAGTAGGAATACCATAAGAAGATATTGACACTGAGGGAGGAATGTTATTAAAAATGTGAGGAACACCAAGTACACTTAATAGAACACCCTTGAAATGACTCAAGAAATAAACCAAAAGATCCTGAACCTTGTGAAACCTAAGTTGGCCCTGCATTCTCTATCTGACAATCATTCCTAAAATACACAACCTTAGCGTCAAGAGAGGCCTCTCTAGCATGTTATCTATTTATGATAGCTCCTTATGCCTGCCATTTACCTTGGGGTTAATTATGACCCCTACCTCATGTTTTAATTAGGGTCCCCATGTCGGGTGTCGACTTAGGCTCTAGCCTTTATAGATTTAATCCTTACCATCTGTACAGTAAAAATAAAATATAAGTTTTAAATGATGGGTATGAACAATCTGCATGACAAGAAATTAAATTAGAGAAGCTTTTATGAAGATATCTTATAGCCTCTCTAAGATAGATATAACCATTTATATAACAATTTGTGAGACTCTATTAGAAATCCCACTCTTACACTTATGGGATGAATGAAACTGGTTGCTTAGATACTAATTTATCACAATCCAAAAACTAGGTCATGATGACACTTGTCGTAGCCTAGCCTTAACAACTAAGCCAATCACTAAAAAGAAAAGATAAAACCAACAAGTAAAAGAAAATAGTAAGGCGAGACTTCTAGTACGAAGTCAGGCAAAAAAACATAAATAAAGGAAAAGTCTAAATAACATAAAATCCAACATTTGGTGTCATAAGTGTAGAGCATCTAAATACAACTCAGAAATATTAAAATATGAATATCTATGTTTAAAAATAAGTAAAGACATATAAAATAGGTAAGAGGAGATCTAGAGTCAGCTCTGAATCCCCAAAGCATGCCAGTACCTCGATCACCACTCAGATAAACACAAAATCATCTGTCGTGTCCTATGATTATACTCATATTTGCATCAAAAGGGCTTAGTAGGAGTGAGGAAGGTGCACTTGCACTTAATAGGTATCATTAGCCGACTTAGCAAAGCAAGTCACCTGCAAGTAGAAACGTCCCAAATAGTAGCTCACAACATCTTCACTAACAGTTCAAAATTAATAAATACTAAAATAAAATAACAAAAATATACATAAAAAGTATACAAAAAGTAAATACACGTCAAAGAAACTAAGAAATCACAAAAGATGCATATACAATGCAATGCAAAGGTAATGAAATGGAATGATAAAAGTCGTCGTATGACTTTCTTTATATACCTACCAAAATCATAGCTCTCAACATAGGACCCATGGTGGTTCTCAACCCTTATACTATAACTCATTCTTAGTATCTTAATCCACCTCTTTTGTTTGTGTTCATGGAGAGGATTTTTAATAAAATGTCTTATGTCTTTCAAAAATAGTTTTTGTTAATAATACCATTATCTCATAAATGTATATATATTGAATAAAGATGTAATGTTCACAATCAGCTCAATATAAAAATATTCAATCCATCCAATACAAATCTAAGTGAACCCAAAAATAAACTCAATATGTCCATAATTTATGATATCAACTCAATTAAGGATCATCGTAATAAATATGTATGTAAGACATTATTTTGACCATATCAACCCCTAACTTAGACATTTCTATCATAACAAAGGCAACTAATGGTCAAAAGGGCCTAAGATAACATTTCAAGTATTTGTGTGGGCATTATATCTAGACCAAAGGGCATTTAAATGCACAAATAAAGACAATGATATCAAAGAAAAATATAAACCCTCACACAGGAACACAACAATAATAATAATATCTAAATATAAACTTCATATTTATTTTCCCCAACCATAGCATGCTTTGCTTATATATTAACTACCCAAATCAATCTAAAAGAAGTTAAGTCATAACCTACCTCAAAATGATAAAAACCCAGCCTAATGTGCTCCAACATGAATCTTTTCCCTTATGAATAACCTCATAATCAAATATAATATTCAAATATAGTATCTACACATTAAAAAAAGAAGAAGCTAAACATACCCATCAAAATGGGTCCAAAAAATGAGTTCAAAAATAAAAGGTATAAAATCTAAATTTTATTTTATAATTACATTCCCTAAGGTTAGAGTAGTATAATATGAAAATTCACGCAAAAATAAGTTTAAAACAAGATAGAAATTAAAGAAAAATTATTTTTAAGCTTTACCGATAAAACATAAAAAAATCATGATTAAAAGATACTTTTGAAGATGTAATCAATGGAAAATGATGGGGATATGATTTTAGAGATTAACTACACAAAACTCAGTGAAGAAACCCTAGAAAATCACCCTTTTCCGAAGGTTGGAGGTCCCAAAATGGTAAAGAATCATGAAAAAAAAAGGTTATATATAGTAGATGCCGCTTAAACAACTAACACTAAAGCAGTACCAGACCGCTAAAGTGGATAGCGCTTAAGTGAGGCCTTCTGCGAAAACGGCTACCTCTTAAATAGTCTTGGTATGCTAAAACACCTACCACTTAATCAAACCTTGGCCGCTTAAGCAGTTGCACTAGATATCAACAAATGACGCTTTTGGTGCAAGCCTACCAAGCTCTGAACGGACCCTCGAGATTTGACCGAGACCCCATAAATACAAACCATATATGCTACTAGGATACTTTTAATGCTCTGGACTCAATAGAGGCATCAAATTTTTAGAAAAAGGATTATTTTTGATAAATTAACCTCTGAGATCCCTTTTTCACTATTTTTCAAATGAATGATTAAAATATAAAATAAAGATCTTGAATCTGAACCAACCATGCGACTAACCTTTCAATATTCCAGATCTAATAGAGCTATACAAATCATCATTCGATACTCAGAACAACAAATGTTGACCAAAGTCAACCATACGATCTTTTAAGCCTCTAAAAATCACAAACTCATTAAAATCACTCCTGCTCACCTTAGAAACTGTGCCAACCATTCCCATGCTTCAAAATCAACATGTAGCATTTAAGGGAAAGGAAAAATGGTTAAAATATATAAAAACTGAATTTTCACAAGTCAGGTCATAACAATATGTTTTTCACTCACAAAACTTCAATACTTTTTAAAAAAATTAAATGCATGTCAAAACAATTAATTTAACTTTCAAAATACTCTAAAACATTTTTAAATATCATATTTTTTTGTATTTAAACTTCTTATAAATATAATAATTTTGAATTTTTCACAATTTCTAGGTCACTCAAGTCCAAAAAGTACATTAGTTAACTTTAACATTTCAAATAAATCACTGAAAATGTTATATGGGGGGTTGCACCCCAGGAGTTGTCGCACATCATTCATTTTTCACTGTTCCACTTTTCTTAGTGATCAATTACATAAAGTATATACCAAATAAAATAATTCAATTTTGAATTACAAATCAAGCTAAGAATGTAATGTATATTGTGTATATCACATATCCATACTACAAATGTTAAGTGATAATTATTAAAAGGATGAAGTAGAGTAGTTTTTACTATTCCATTAAAAAGTCTGTTTCTCTGTTTTTATTATTTTTTGTTAATTTTTACTATACATAGCTGGTAGGTAGTTGGATGTAATTTTTTTTAGTTGGATGAGTTGTTGAGTCGGTTAGAAGATATTTTAGTGAGGTGTAGGATTGCGTATAAATAGTGAGGATCATAGATATTTTGTGTAGCTTTCAAAAGTTCAATAACAGTTTTTCTTTCTTCTTTATTTTCCTCTGCACTTTCTCTATTTTCCTTATTCACATCAATGGAGAATTGAGATTACATGAACAATTTTGACATTGTATCGGAGCCTTGTTCTATTGCTTTGATCAATTTTTTTAGAATACAGAGATTTTGAGTTCTCTAGTAGAGCTTTCTAAAGAGTTCTTGGTATAAATTTTCTGTAATTTCTTCAAAGTTTTTCATCAATGGCTCCTCCTAAGATAGATTAAAATAAACCTCAAATAGATTAAACTGACCCTCTTTTCATCGGTACATCAGATGCCTTAGGTGTTGTGTTGATTCCTATCAAATTATTTGGATCTGATAATTATGGAGTTTGAAGTTGTTCAATGCGAATTGCTCTTCTTGGAACATAAAAGCATGGATTCATTGTTGGTGGTTGTAGCATGGAATCATACAGAGAAAAATTACATAAGTAGTGGTATACCTGCTATGCGATTATGCTATCATAGATAATGAACACTTAAAGTGAAGATTATTTGAGTGGAATTGTGTATGCTACTACAACATTTATGGTTTGACAGGACTTAAATGAACATTTTAACAAAGTCTATTACATGAGAATTTATCAATTGCATAGGAAAAACAAAAGGTACTGATTCAATTTCCACTTATTTCACTAAGTTGAGAAATCTCTAGGGAGAATATGATGCACTTGTACCTCGTTCAAGTTGTGAATATCCAAAATTAAAGGACTATGTTGATCATTGTAATAACCCTTTAGGTCATTTTCCTTTTTCCTTTTATTATTGCCATTAGAGCTTTTCTATATCTACCCCAAATCATTTATGACTTACTAGAACTAAGAGTTTTGTTACTAGGCTGTTCATTTAGTTTTTAGTGTCAATTTTCTATTTTGATGTCTTCACTGGTTCAAATTATCTACCATATAAAAGCTTTAGTTAAACGACCTCATGCCAATTCTGATCATTTAAGCAGCACCGAAATGTCGATTTTAGCTTAAGTGGACTCTTGGTTTGGGTATCAAAGCACACAGGTTTATTTTGACTATTAGTCGAAAAGTTAAGAAAATAAAAATTAGTTGTGGGACCCACTTTTTATTGAAACTACCTTGGATGGAAATTTTTATTGCGCCAGTAAGTTTAAATCGTTGAAGGTATGGTTGCATAGTCTATTTGTGTATACGGGATTTTAGATGAATCCCGAGGGGTTGGCAGAGACTTGAAATTTTATTTGTCTCAGCTGGTGCTGAAGCACTGGCGATTGTGAGTATCGGGTCATGATAGTGACACCCGGATACCTGGGATAGGTATAAAGAAACAATTTCTAGCTTATTTTGGCCGATTCTTTACCTATTCTCTTGAAAATTAAACCCTAAATAGTGAGATAGCTTAGGATTGTGGCTTGTAGGTAATTTAAGGATCTTAAATAACGATTATTTCTTGATTCTCCTTTGAATTTGAGGTAAGATTCCTCTAGTTTCACAGTTGATTTTCTCATTCTTTGTCCAAAATCCCTAGAACTTTGGGGGCTTAATTTTAGACCTAAATATGCTTAGATTTCACTATTTTGGTTGTAATTACTCCTTGAACATAAGAAAATATTGGGTTTCCCTCAAAAATGCAATTTTCGTAGATGGGACCCACATGGGATTTTGGTATGATTTTTGAACCCAAAGCAGAATGGCGTAATATGAATATCACTATTCTCGTATTAATGAGTAGATTGTGGTTTTGATAGCCTTGAATCTTACAGAAGATTCTCAAAAGGGAAAATAAGTGGTTTAGTGGATTCTTTAAGCATTCTTTAGTGTTCAGGTAGACTAGATTTTCCCCTTCATAGATTGAGGTATGTCATAGTATGTTTATGATATTGTGTTATATTTTGGGTGAGTTTTAAGTATTGGTGATCAATTTGGAAATACTTGGATTAGTTGGATCTTCTAAGCCATTCAAAAATTATAAATTAGGCGTTTTGTCTTAGTTACTTACATCGTTAGTAGAATTTCTATCTTAGGGATAATTAAGGATTTTTTAACATCTAAAAGTGGATTTAGATACCTTAGCATAGTCTAGGGTAGAATTTACTTAGTAGTAGATTTTGGGGATTTAGAAGAGGGCCCTTGACCCACCTTAGGCCAAGATTGGTGTTAGCTAATGAAAAATATTTTATACACTTGTTATACGTCTTGAAATTTCTTATTGATGTAATATTGAGTAACTTTGGAACTTGATAGTGATGAGGGGTTGGATATTGAGAGTTGAGGCTTATCGGTTATGCAAGCGATTATACTAATAATTGAGCTAGTGATTATGCTATTGCTTATGATATTGAATATATATATTTACTTGTTCAAGTTTAGATAATGATGATGATATACTACCGATTTAAGTTCGAACATTACTATGACATTAATGGCATATACCCATTTTAAGCTCAGAGGATTATTATGATATTGATGGTATGATTATCGGTTCAAGTCTGGATATTGCTATGATACTAATTATGATATTGGTAGTGAAATATGATAGTGATGATGTGGGTATCAGATTTGAGTTTGGAAGTGGAGATTGTTGTAATATGGGATAATATAGATAGCTTTCGGTTGTACCTTGAGGATTTGTAAATGATGGTGTTTCGAGTTATATTATCTTTAAGTGTACCCTCCAGGCTTATGGGGGCCTGCATTGGGTTATTTACTTTTCTGCACTTATTGGCTTATCAGGGCCAATGTTATAATTATAGTTGCATGTGTTTGATCATTATGTTAAGTTATTATTTTGGTTATTCACTTATTTATGCGTATCAATGTTGGAGTGGATTTAGGTTTGACTCTATCATGACTTAGTTATGTTGTCTTGCATTTTATCGTACTTATATCATGATTTAGCATAGTTGGCCAATGATACCTACTGAGTACCTATGGTTTTGGCACTTATACTACACTTCTGTACCTTTTTGGTGAAGACCCAAGTACTAGTTGCCACCGTTGATTTGAGGACCGTGCTGTGGCTAATTCAAAAATAGGGTGAGCTCTTGGAGTTGGAGTTTCCTCGTTTCCTACTATCTTAGTTATGTCTAGTCTTTAGTTTCGAGACAAGGTTGTATTGATTATTTTAGACTTAGATTGTATTTATAGTAGCTCTTGTACTGGCTCTACCAAGTTGTGGTATGATTTTTTATATTATGGCTACCTTTAGACTATTTTATTGTCTTACTTATTTCTATTGTTGCATTGTCTAAATTTGCCTTTATTGCCTATTTCCACTAAGTTCACCCATTGTAAATAGCTCCGGGTTATGGTTTAGTTTAACTACTAGTGGGTTTAGTAGGTGATGTGCTATGATTTCATAGCACTTTCGATGGATAAAACTACGAAAATATGTTGTTACTTAGGTCATTTTTTAGATATGATGTGTTTTATATGGTGTTGTAGGAAACCACGATTTGGGAGATATACAAAAGAAAAAAAGTGAAAATTGAAGTTTTGGACCACCTACGTGGGCACCTACGACCTATAGGTACTACCTATGGGGTGTAGGTTCCATAACAAGTGTCAGAGAGTTGAGAAATAGAAATTCAGATGTTGGAAAAAGTGACCCTGTCACCTATTATGGAAACCTATGACCTGTATGTGCCACCTACGTTCCATATAT
The DNA here is from genome assembly GCF_002878395.1 of Capsicum annuum. Classification (NCBI taxonomy): domain Eukaryota; kingdom Viridiplantae; phylum Streptophyta; class Magnoliopsida; order Solanales; family Solanaceae; genus Capsicum; species Capsicum annuum. The sequence continues at coordinate 188,487,691 of NC_061113.1, forward strand.
GCAATTCTAAGTTTCAAGAAGTTGAAGTTTTCAGAGATCCAACAGGTGTTTGGGAGTCTGACACCTACGCGGGGCCATCTACGACCCCGTAGGTGCCACCTATGGCTCGTATGTGGCTTCGTAGGTGGTCACCGACTCCAATTTTACTCTTTTGTTTTATATTGGTTTCCTAGGGTTTCCATGTATACTATAAATGCCCTTTTGACATTTTTATTTAGTTTATGCACTCTTATCATTCAAAAATATATTTTTGCTTTCTAGATTAGCTTTTGACCTTGGGGTTGTTATGTTCTTGATTTTGGTTGATCTATTAATTTGAGACATTGGGTTTTCATCATAAATTAGTGTGATATTGATTTAATGCTATCAATTAGGAATTCCTTGGATTGTTACACAACGATGAGCGGCTAATTCCCTTAGCTAGGGTTGTGGGAACCCTGACAGATTAACAAAATAGAGAATGTGCAATGTTGTTCCAAACCAATATTCTTGCATGTATTGTGATCATGTTCAGTTCAATAGTTTTCATAGCGGTTGAAAATAGTAAGAACCTACCCATATTCGCTATTTTACTTCAAAAGAGAAGTACAAATTAAGAAAAGAAGATCACAACAGTAATTTGAAGTTAATTATCGATATAAGCTAATCAAATTCATATACTTAAGCTAATTATGTTCATCTTATTAAATTGAGACTCTAAAGGTAAGTTTTAATCTGGAATCTAGGATAAGGGTTAGTAACACGATACTCTGAGACTTAAAAGATAAAGAGTGAAATTCACCAATGAGTCCATAAGACAGTTGGCGATACATAACTTATCAGATTTTGCATGCAAGATATTTGGTTAGTTCCATAGAGCATGATAAACCTAAAGACTTAAGAATCCAGGGAGGACACAATCCTAGTTTTTGTTTTAGATTTATTTACAACTACAGGCATTCGAGTTTTGTTACTAGTTACTGATCAAAACAAATCCCCCTATTTACTTTTTCTGTACTGCCTGACTGTTTCATAAGTTCAAGAGATAGTTCTGACATATTCCTTGTGGGTTCGACCCCTACCTAGTTGGGTTACTAATTTTTAACATCGACCGTTTGATACTTCTAAAGAGGTGTACGTTTGGTTGACATCAAAATTTTGGCGCCATTGCTGGAAATACAATTACAGAGCTGTTAATTGAAGTTGTTAAAGTTTTTGGGTTTTATTTTTCTGTTCTTCTTGGGGCATATGTTGTTGTATGCCTAGAACTAGGAGTCAAGGCAATCCTTTACTCCTCCTTTATCCTAAGCCAAAGAGAATCCAACAACCAAATCGTAGGATGTCAGAACACAGATGAGAAGGTGAGCTTTAAGGGGTTCGACCTAACCTAAATGATTTGCCTCTCCATTCATTGGGTGTAATTTAGGATACTGCACATCACACTACTGAGCAATTATTATCTACAACAAAGGCAGCAAGGGATAATAAGGTTGTCTGTCATGCAGTCCAAGATGCAGAGCTAGGAAGGTAGAGACCGACAGTTGATCGTCAAACAAAACTCGATAGAGGTAGAAGAGGTAGAGCTCAAGTACTCCCAACATATCAGTACTGGCGAGTATATGATGATCCAGAGGACTTAGGATACGTTGAGCCTACTGAGATAGGAGCTATCATTCCTCCTGTATTGCCACCGAATGTAAAGTTTGATATCACCAATGCTATGATCTAACTGATGAATCTAAAGGGTATGTTTGCAGGCTTGCTGAAGGATGATGAAAACATGTACCTTATTAATTTCATAGGGATTTTCTTGTCATATACTATACCTAGGGTGGATTAGATAGCTCTCAGACTGAGGTTTTTCCTATTTTCTCTAACTAGTGAAGAGATATTATGGTTAAAAGAACTTTCTCGAGGATCAATCACTACTTGGGATACGTTGCGAAGAAAAGTTTTTGACTATTTCTTTCTTTCGTCTAGAATGTCTATAAATTTAGGCAATTGCATTTTGAGTCAATGCATGATACATGGTTTCAATTTAAGAATAAGCTAATGATGGTGCCTAACCACATATTTTTAGGCAGAGTTTACTTGAATATTCTACGGAGCCCTTAATACCAGTTCCATAGCTATGGCAGACACTATTATTTGTGGAGTATATATACAACTGTGTTAGGAAGCATCATTGGTGATATTAGTATAGATGTCACTCGCCAACCGAGGGTGGAATACTCAGGAGGCAGAGAGAGGCACTAGTACTTATGCTATTGGTGCTTTTAGCAAGCACAGAGTTATTGATGACACAATGGTGTATGAGTTTGTTCAACTAAGAACTGAGGTTGGGTTATTAAAAAAGTAGTTCATGACAAGAATTCTGTGAAGGTGAATGCAGTTGGCTCATAGGGTAAAGCCTCTAGATCATACGATTCTAATTTATAAAAAGAGAAAAAATATATAAATAGAGAGTTGGTGGGTTTTCGAGCCAAGGGGCAAAGGAATCAAGGTTAGAAATACTACGAGGATAGGTATAGAGATCAAAGACAAAACAAACACGGTGATTGGATATGCGAGGATGATTACAAGGAGAAGAGTGGTGCATATGTCCCACCAGGAAGCTGTGATACTAAGTCAAGGTAGGAGGCAATATTGTCCAAACTAGTAAAGGGTTAGAAAAGTTAGGAAAATTTCCTTAAGGAGATTAAGGAAGATATTTCAAGGTTGACTTAGAAGATAGAATTACATGCGATTTAATTAATCAATTAGAGCAGCAGTTTGGGCAGATGTTTGCAACCTTAAATCAAAGGAAGTCGGGTACTCTTCCAAGCAATATAGTGTAGAATCCTAAAAAAGATGGTCACTGTCTAGCTATCACCACTAGGATAGTGTTGAGGTTAATGAGAAACCTGAAGAAGAGAATAAGAAACCAACTGATGTTGATCAAACTATTGAGAAGGAGAAAGGTAAAATAAAGATTGATGAGCTAACAATAAAGACTATTGTACGACCTCCCCAACCTTTTTCCTAGAGGTTGAAGAAGAAGAAAAAATGAAGGAATTTAAAATTTTTATTACTATACTGAAAGAGTTGAGGTTGAATATCCCTCTTATAGAGGCTTTTGAGCAGATGCTTGGGTACTCAAGGCTTATGAAGAAGTTAGTTACAAATAAGAGAGGTGTCACTTATGAGGACGTCAATGGGTTGCATCACTATAGTGCAATCACCTCACGATCTTTATCACGAAAGAAGGGTGACCCCGAAGCATTCACGATCCCAAACACTAATGGGACATCTAGGTTTACCAGAGCAGCTTGGGTGCCAACATTAACTTAATGCCATTGGCAGTATTCAAACAGTTGGGTTTGAGACCTTCTGAACCTACATCCAAATGGTTGTTGATGGTATATCATACCGTAAAGAAGACTGTGGTCATATCTTATGATGTCTTGGTTAAGGAGGGAAACTTCATCTTTTCAGCTGACTTTGTTTCTTGGATTGTGAAGTTGACTTTGAGATGCCCATAATTTTGGGAAGACCATTTTTAGCTGCGGGTGGAACTTTGGTGGATATGGAGAAGGGGATTTTAAGTTCCAACTATATAATAAGGAGGTCACATTTAATGTTTATAGAACCATAAAGCAGTAGACCGATATGAGAGTGTTCTCGGTGATAAACTATGTTTATAACTCTGGTGTCTATTTCTATAGTTACGTTGATAGAGTCTTAGTAATCAAGGTACCTGCGTTGTTCTGTGATATTAAATCAAGCACTGCATAAGGGGAAACCTATGGGATGGTTGGTCAAGTCTGAGTAACCAACTTAGCCACATTGTGCCGCGATGTTAAACCAAGCACTGGGTGCGAGGCAATCCACTATTTTAGTGTTCATGTTATTTTTTGTTTTTAGGTGTATAGCATGAGGAATAATGATAGTGCCCAAACGCACATGAAAGTGTACGTGGTCTCACCAAGTAATATGTGGCCTTAAAGAAAGCCAAGTATCGATCCCACAGGGACTAGTTACAACAACTATTCAATTCTAGTTCACTTATTAAGATTAACTTGATGCAAAGTATAACCAAAAGAGAGTTTGAAAGTTGTAAACTAATATTAAAGTAAACAGTGTGTAAAGTAAAGACTTGAGGCAATCAATAGAGTAAATCCTAGAGTTAATACACTTAGAATAGTCATACTATGCTATTGAACTTCATTCATTAGATCACTTATCTTGGTTGTTGATTCGTAGGGTTTATCTCATGATCATGTTCTCCCAACCTCTAATCGTCTACCTAACTTGGACATTGCAACTACATCATTGATCGAGGATGTAATAATCTAATTAAGTGCTTAAATCTATCATTCTACATGTGAACCAAGTAAGGCTTCTAGGTACATCCCTGTCCTAGTCGCTAATTCAAAATCCTTATTTCATATAAGAATATGAACCTTACTTTATTCATCCCCATGTTCTATCTTCATAATCCCCCTCTCGAGATCAAAAGTTCAACAATATATATATTATAAGGGTGTGTAATCCTTAAAATAGTTAATAAAAAAAAGGATGAAAAACAATCAAATATGATAAACAATCTAAACAAATTCAGTTCATAATGATAGCAAACATGTTCTTGGCCTTAACTCCAGAGAAGGGGCGTTTATCCACTAATCGCCATAACCATAATCCAAATACTTGAATATAGGATTAAATCTATTAAAAAACTAAATTTAAAGAATATAAACCCTAAATAACATTTTTAGAAGCCTCCTCTCCAGTCGTAAGACATCGAAAAGTGTTCAAGGTTAAGTGCAATAAGTACTATTTATAGTAAACCAAGTCTTAGCCGTGTGTCGGATTTGCTCCGCGTTGCCTTTCATATATCAAGGGAAGAGATTCATGGTGCCTTAGAGGGAGGTTTGCAAGGCAAAAAATTCGCGTGGGCTCGCTGGAATTGGCCTCTCGAAATTCAACTAAGTCTTTAGCTTTCCTCTTCCACCCCTTGCCTTTTGGTGTTGTTTTCCTTTGGTTTCCAGCTTGTATTTCATCAAAATATCATCAAAATCAACTTATCAAGAATAATAATTTATCAAACACCAAATATTAGAGCTCAAAACAACACAATATCCACAACAATGGACTAAAGATATGAGCTAAGACTAGGCTAGTCCACATTGATCTTCAACTTATTGTTCTGACTCTTGACTTAACCCAATTGAACTTTGCACATTAAAAACAAGTTGGTCCATATATAATTATACAATAATAACCTTAGGAACTTAATACACCCACTACAATCCATTGAAATCAACTAGCACAACACCTAGCACACGCTAGTAAAAGTAGTTCTCTCGTCTAGATTCTAAATGATCAATTTGAACCCAAACTTGTTTAAATACACCTTTTCACCTTGTAAAAACACACTTGAACACTTAGATGCTTATTTATATCATCACCAAGTCATCAAGCACAAGAATTACCCAAAAAACAATGCTAAATAGGCCAAGATAGCATCACTAAGGTGTATAAATACACCCAACATCACCACCCCACACTTAAAGCCTTGTTTGTCTTCAGACAACTTTTACTCTAAGCATAATTAGCTGAGGTGACTCCACACTTCTACTATAAGCAATAAATTTAAGCTAGTACTACACTGACTACACAAAATGCAAGTTTCTATACTCAGCATGTTACATACACAATTGATAGTTCAAGAACACTACTTGCAAACATCCTAGCCTCAAGAATTTACTCACCAAATTGGCAAACCCATGCACATTATTCAATCAAGGAAATCATACAAATCACCCATATTCATCAAACATGTGCCCTCACCATAAGAGATTTACCTATAGTGTAGTACTATAAATGCAATTTATAACACAATGGGTACAAGAATCAAGATACGCTAACTCTCACAAGGAATTCACAAGTTACACATAATGAACCATAAGCTTGCCCTTAGTGTAGTACTCCACTAATATCCAAATGATGAAGCTTAGGATCAAATAGGTCTTTAGTGGTTGTAATGTTTGACAAGGAACGGGTATGAACTATTTTGGACAAGAATAATGCCTATCTTCCCTAAGCGCTTTAATACATTACATTTTCACAATTTGCTCAATCTCTAACAACCAACTTACAACACTTTTGTCTACCCACATCTTTTATTTTGCCCCATCTCATTAAGCCCATTCACATATACTATGGTGGGAGAATTCTATGTAAACATCATTGAATTTCACCCTTTTTCACACCTATTATACGTTACGCACCCCTATGATAGCCGCCCTCAACTTAAGCAATTGCTTTAGTTGAGATGCACAATATCCAAGGAGGACCAGGGTCAAAGCAAGTTCATTTTAACATGGCTAGGCTAAAGATAGGAATTTCTTAAGCACAATTTTCTCTAACTCCCAACCACAACACAAAAATTTTTACACACCAATAACTATCACTTTGGGGCATTAATTTTACCTTTCGCCTACTTAAATTTCCAACTCCTCACTCAATTAATTTTACACTAAAGCGCTTAGGAGCGTTAGATCAAATTAAGGTCAATCAAAGAAGGGGATACAGGCTACATATGAGGCTGCCTAAGAAAAAAAATAAAGGCTCAATGGGGGTTAACTAGGATTGTGCACAAGGGTAGGTAAAAGAAGGTATAAAATAAAGTTATCAAAGAAATGTCTATATCATCTCCTATACCCACACTTTTTATTTTGCTTTCCATACATACCGAGAAAGTTCTAGACATCACATGCAACAAGAAATATACAAATACCTCACACGCACATGGCACATGCCTGACTCCTATAGGATAATCATAGACTATTAACCAAAGAATAACATAAATTCAACATGAATCCAACAAGTTCAAGAGTCATAATTATGAGCCTAGGATTAATAATCAATATGCCTTTTAAAACCAAAATATTTGCATCATGTAATCAAATATAGCACCAATAAGAACATCCCACACTTATTCTTAACATAAAAAATTTGAAAATTACCCTAAAAATGGAAATGTACCCTCCCTACACTTAAAAATCTACTTTATCCCCAAAGTGTACTTTAAAAGTAGAGATAGAAATACTCCCTAGGGCCTCTAGGCCTAGCTAGTAGCATCTTTACATGTCAAGGGAGTTTGGGTACCCCTCACATAGTCATTGCCATGCTCCTTAGCTCAGGTTTTTGCTACTCAAACTTCCCATCAACCTGTAACTCAAAAAAACAAAAACCAGTGAAGTAAAAACCAAAAAAACTAAAAATAAAACATACCTTAACTTATCTTGGGTTGCCTCCCAATAAAGGCCTGATTTAGTATTGCGGCACGACCCCACTATGACTCATCCAAATTCCTTCATCCTTTTCCTCACACTTAGAGGCCATCTTCTTATTCATTTCTGAACTCTTAAGTATGAACTCTCAAGGTCAACAACTTTCTCAACAATAGCCTTTTCAAGCTCATCAATCTGTATCATATTGGGCTTAGGTGGTTACGACTTAGGCTACTCAATGAGAAAGTCTGAAAAGGTCTTTTGTGGAACCATCTCCACCATCCCACACTTATACCCTTCAAGAACACTAATCATGCATAAGTCTTTGTAATGGGATAGTGTGTTAAGCGGATTGTACACTTTAAAAACCACCTTTTTATCCTCCAACCTCATTATGAGCTTGCCCCCTCTCAAATCTATCAAAGATCCTCCTATTGCTAAGAATGGACATTCCAAGATGACTGGTACTCTTTCATCTGCCTAAAAATCTAAAAGAATAAAGTCAGCAGGAAAAATAAACTTACCAACCTTAATGAGAACATCCTCTATGACTCTTTCAGAATGAGTTATGGTCCCATTTGACAGTTGCAGTAGTACCAAGCTCGGTCTAGCCTTTCCCAAGCCCAAAGTATTAAATAAAGAAAGGGGCATCAAGTTTATGCTTTCCCCCAAGTCACTGAGTGCATGGACCACATTACTATTACTAATTTAAATGGAGAGAGTGAACTTCCCAGGGTCCTAGAGCTTTTTGGGCATCTTTTGACTCACCATAAAGCTACGCTCTTTAGTGAGTGCTACTTTCTCAGCATCCTGCAACTTAAATTTATTAGCAACCACATCCTTCAAGTAATTAGCATACTTGGGAATTCCCTGCAAAACATCTAAAAGAGGTAAATTAATGTGAAGCTCTCTGAACGTGTAATAGAACTTCTTAAAGCATGCATCCTCCTTTATTTTTCTCAGTACTTGCGGAACAGTAGTAGCGGAATCTCCTTTACCGATTCTGCAACTTTCTTTTTTGAGTACTCATACTTCTTTAAATTTTCAGCAACTTTGTTTGTAACCAATGTGGGAGTCAAATCTGCATCTATATCCTATGTTTTCTTTAGAGGTTTTTCACTCAGTTCTTCATTCCTCAAAGAAATTGCCATGACTTGTTTAGGCTTTTCAGTATCACTTGGAAACCAACGTTGAGGCCTGGTGTTTTGTGTTGTTGCTATCTGACCTACAAGCAACTCTAAGATCCTTATAGCCGCTTACTGGCTTTTTATATCTGCTGCCAATTATGCTTGAGTAGCTAAAATTTATTTCATCATCTCTTCCAGATTGCTATTTGCAGCCAAATTTTCTTGAGCATATGGTTGCTGAAACTGTTGTTGTTGGGCATTCCATTGCTGATTTAATGGTTGAGTCTGCCACTTCATACTGTAGGCATTCCCATAGTTAAGCCTCTAAATATTTTCCATAAATATCACGGACTCAGGATTTGCAGCACACATATCTGCAGAATGACCACTATTTCCACACACTACACACCAAGTGCTTTTCTGCTGGATTACATTTAACGCAACTACAGGAGGTGTAGCACCCAATTTTATGTTGCTAAGCTTGTAGTTAGCTGATTTTGTAATGCAGCAATCTGGGCAGATATCACGGTAAACTGATCTACCTCCAAAACACCTGCAACCTTTTTAGTAATACTCCTTGAGTCTGAATGCCATCTGGATTTCCTTATGCAATCTGGATCAATAAAGTATACAACTCATCATATGTCATCTCCATAGCTTGACCACCTGTAACTGAATCTAGTAAAATCTTTACGTTATGGTCAAGTGCCTCAACAAAAGTATGACCTGATACCTCATTATACTGTTGATGGTATGGATAGTCCCATAGAAGAGCATTGAACCGATCCCAAGCATGATATAAATTCTCATCTATCTTCTATTTAAAGTACACAATCTCACTGCAAAGTCTCACAGTTTTTCCAGATGGAAAGAATCAGCTAAGGAATCTCCGGGCTAATTCATCCTAGGTTGTGACTGAAGTTGCTGGCTTAGAATTAAACCACTTCTTTGCATCCCCCAATAGTGAGAAGAGGAATAGTTTTAGCCTCATATAATCAGTTAACACACCCATAGGGATGAATGTGTCACTGATCTCCAAAAATTTTTGCAGGTGGACTTATGGATCTTCATGTGAAAGCTTGATAAACTATCCACTGCTGATCAGAATTTACACCATATTCTGTTTCAGCTCAAAATTACCTCCAGCATCTGGTTTCTGAAAAGGAGAGGTCAAATTTATCAAAAGTGGGATTGTCACTTCTTGAACAGTCCTGCGGGCTGCTTGTTCTTCATCTATAAGAGCAGGATTGTCTTGATCTTCTTCATTTGAGGAATACGGGGGAGAAGGATTTTTTTCTCTCCTTTGTTGATGGAAGCATTGCTTGGGTTTGGGGCTTTATTCTACTAATTCCCTATCCTTTGCTATGTTACTAGCTTGTAAACCTATTTCCTACAAATACTAAACCAAGGCCAAGTGTAAAGCACCAAATAAATCTAAAGAGTAAAACTAAAACACAAATAGTTGCCAATTTACAAGTCCCTAGCAACGGCGCCAAAAACTTGACAGTGCCCAAGTATACACACGTGTGTATGTGGTCTCACCAAGTAATATTATGGACTTAAGAAAATTCGAGTATTGATCCCACAAGGACTAGTTACAAACTCTATTCAATTCTAGTTTACTTATTGAGATTAACTTGATGCAAAGTGTTACCAAAAGAGAGTTTGATAGTTGTAAACTAAAATTAAACTAAACAGTGTGTAAAGTAAGGATTTCTGACAATTAATAGAGTAAAGCCCAGGGTTAAAACAATTAGAATAGTTATACTGTGCTATTGAACTTCATTCCTAAGATCGCTTATCTTAGTAGTTGATTCATAGAGTTTATAGTATGATCATGGTCTCCCAACCTCTAATCGTCTACCTAACTTAGATATTAAAACTGCATCATTGAGAAGGGATGTAATAATCCAATTAAGTGCGTAAAGCTATCATCCTACATGTGAACCAAGTAAGGCATCTAGGTACATCCCTGTCCTAATCGCTAATTTAAATTCCTTATTTCATAAAAGAATATGAACCTTACTTTATTCATCCCTATGTTCTATCTTCCTATTCCCCCTCTCGAGATCAAAAGGTTGATAATATATGTATTCTACGGGTGATAAATCCTTAAAATAGTTAAAATAAGGATGAACAAACAACCAAATATGATAAAAAATCAATACAAATTTGGTTCATAACGATAGCAAACATGTTCTTGGACTTAACCGGACTTAACCCCGAAGTGGGGGCGTTTAGCCACTAATCTACATAACCATAATCCAAATACTTGAATACATGATTAAATCTATTAAAAATCTAAAGTTAAAGAATATAAATCCTAATAAACGTGTGTAGAAGCCTCATGTCCAGTCCAAAGACGTCTAAAAGTGTTCAAGGTTAACTACAATAAGTCTTATTTATAAGAGAAAATGGTCTATTACCCCCCCCCCCCCCCCCCCCCCCCGCAAACTTTTGTCGAAATACCAACTACACATTCAACCTTTAAAGGTGACCTATTACCCCCCTGAATTATTTTAAAAATGAAATTATTACCCCCCCCCCCCCCAAACGCTGACATGGCAAGAGAGTGAGAACAAAAATAATTTATTAAAAATTTATTTTTAATATTTCTTTAAATAAATATATATAATTTTAATTATTTTTTTTCTTTCTTCTTCTTCATTTCTTCTTCTTCTTCCATTCTTCTTCTTCTTCTTCTTCTTCTTCTTCTTCTTCTTCTTCAATTTTTCTTCTTCTTTTTCAATGACATCCAAGAACTTATTAATGGCATTCTTATTCTTCTTCCATTCTTCTTCTTTAATTGTCCTTCTTCTTCTTCAATGGCATCCAAAAACTCATTAATGGAATTTCTTCTTCTTCCATTCTTTTTCTTCTTCTTCTTCTTCTTCTTCTTCTTCTTTTTCTTCTTCTTCAATGACATCCAAGAACTCATCAATGGCATTTCTTCTTCAACGGCATCCAAGAACTCAAATTATGTGAGACTGTTGAATCAATTTATATTGGGAAATTCGAATTAATTTCTGTGTTTAGAATCATTCCTTATCTTCCCAAAAATTGATTGACATTGGGAATTTTGAAATTCATCCAAAAAAATAAAGTTGCCAGAATTTTGAATTTTTCGATGCCGTTATTGTCCAACGGCATTTCACCATTGAAACTGCACCATTAAAGGTGGCGACATTTTGTGAAAATTAAATATTTTTTGGACATTAATTGTCGATTTTATTTTGATAAGATTACCTATTATGTGAATTCCATATGATTCATTATGCCATTGAAGAAGAAGAAGAAGAAGAAGAAGAAGAAGAAGAAGAAGAAAGAGGCATATGATGTGGAATTAAATTTTTATAGTAAAAAAAGTAATATTACATGGAATTGTGTGGCATGACACATGGCAGCGCGTGCATCACACCCACATTCCAAATGACTGGTTGTCAATTTTTGGGAGAGGGGTTAATAATTCCACTTTAAAATAGTTTGGAGGTAATAATTTCATTTTAAAATAGTTCAGGGGGGGTAATAGGTCACCTTTAAAGGTTGAGTGTGCAGTTGGGATTTTGACTAAAGGTTTGGGGGGGAGGGGTAATAGATCATTTTCTCTATTTATAATAAACCAAGTCTTGGCTGTGTGTGGGATTTGCTCCGCGTTGCTTTGCTTATATCATGGGAAGATCTCCGTGGTGCCTTGAAAATTGAGTGGAATAAGTATTTCTAGGAGTTGCATATCACATGGAGTGAGGTTCGCAAGGTGGATAATTCACATGGGCTCATTGGAATTGGCCTCTCGAAATTCAACTAAGTCTTTTATTTTCCTCTTCCATCCCTTTCTTTTTGGTGTTGTTTTCCTTTAGTTTAAATCTTGTATTTCATAAAAATATCATCAAAACCAAATCACCAAGAATCCTACATGATAAAACATCAAATATTAGAGCTCAAAACAACGCAATATCCATAACATTGGACTAAAGACACGAGCTAAGACGAGGCTAGTCCACATTGATCTTCAACTTATTGTTCTGACTCTTGACTTAATCCAATTGAACTTTTTACATTGCAAACAAGTTTTTCCATATATAATTACACAATAATAACCTTAGTAATTCAATACACCCACTAGAATCCATTGAAATCAACTAGAACAACACCTAGCTCACGCTAGTAAATCTATTTTTCACGTCTAGACTCTAAATGATAAATTTGAACCAAAACTTGTTTGAAAACACCTTTTCACCTTGTAAACACACACTTGAACACTTAGATTCTTATTTATATCATCATCAACACATAAATCACAAGAATTACCCTCAAATAAGGCCAAATAGTCCAAGATAGCAACACTAAGGTGCATAAATACACCCAACATCAAACAACCTGGAACATGGTAAAACATTAATAAATTCAAAAAATTCTAGGTAACAGAACTTATTGACCCACCCATGAAGGTCATAAGTCCCACTCCAACCAGTAAGTTGTGCAATAAGTGTTAGAAAGAAATTTTAAGGATTTTAAGGCCTCTAAACTTTTACTTATAAACCTACTTATAGGGTCCTAAGTACCACCTACGACCTCATAAGTGGTGTCATAAGTGTTAGAACATAAATTTAGAGAATTGGAAAGTTTCCACAATTTTGGGTCATTTTCGACCTGCCACCTACGGGCCATAGGTGTCGCCTATGGGCCGTAGTGGTTCCATAGGTGCCCAAAATTTTGGGCTTGAGTTTTTTCTAAAAATCTAGGCTGGCCAAGAAGGACCCAACCCAAAACTGATCTCCTATGGTTATTTAAGCGACTTAACCCAGTTCTGAAGCCCCATTAAACTCAAAATTTCTAACTCTCCCTCAAATTCAAACTTTCCAACTTATCTTACACTTTATATAAGGCAAGACTCTACTTTGTCTCAGTACCAACATGTTTAATTGTACGTATTATGCATTCAAACTAGGACTTTTCTTCATCTATTCAATCTTTACTACCATCTCTTGAAATCAAAGGTAAAATTCTTGGCTACTCATAGTAGTATCTTATGCTAAATTTGAAATAAGTAATTTGTTATGTTTTATTGCTTGTAAAATATTTAGTAATCAACAAACTTGTGCATATAATCATAGAATTAGCCTAAAATCTAAAATTGGTGCATTATTCTTGAACAAATTCTTCGTGATCATGCCCTAAGTAGAAGTAAAAGTTGAAAGGGTTGAGGAAAACCAAAAGTATTGCATGTCATGTTTGTGTTTAAAATTTGATCCAAGTTGTATGTGAGAAAATTGGACTTGCTTGGGATGAGTGCATTTCATAGGGATGTAAGATTTAGGAAAAATTCAAAGTTTAAGACTTTTGATATTTTCTTCAAGTTTTGCAATCCCTTACTTTCTTTCAGGCATTAACACTTGCTTTTTCAGGTACTAAGGCACCAAAGTCTTTAATGAAGAGGGCCAGAAAGTCAAGATATTGGGATAAATCTATTGAGAATAGTGGCTTGGTAAAGGAGTACCTGGTTATCCCGGATAGACCAACAGCCCTACGAACTAGGAGCCAGAGATAGGCTACAACTGAGGCCATTATTGTATCCACACTTGGCATTTAGCTACCAGCATGGACATAGTGGGATATTGTCCCACATATATACAAGTTGGAGCCCAAGAAACCTCAACCATATAAGTTCCTAGATCGAAGATGAAGTTGGCCAGGACTTTACCCCTACACACTACCAAATCTGAGAAGGGAGAGGAAGCTTTTGAGGAGGAGGGTGAGTTTAATTCAGCATAGTAGGAGACTACATAAGACCCCCAATTTGAGAAGGAGTTATAGGATGAGTCCGTAGCAACAGCTATAAAGTCAGCATCAACAGTACCCTAGTCTGAGGAAGGTATAGCTCAGGTATTACATCAGGTGCCCTCATCTCCAGCATTATCCATAGAGCTTTCGGCATAGGATCCCCATCCTCTCAGTCTACCATAGGTATCATATGAGTCTACACATACCTCAATTATACTAATAGCTAAGGTAAACCTGAGGTGGTGTGTGGCAACGATGTAAGTAATTTATAAGTGGGACAGTTTTATCATTGATACAAGTCGACCTATGAGGTCAATATGGGATGATAGTAGGATTGAGTTATCAGGGATAGCAAAGGTACCAAACCTTTGGGATGCATTTAATTGATACCTATTTGGGTGGATAACTAGACCCTAGGGTTCTTACAACTAGACGGTGTTCCATAAGTTTTATGCATCTTATGCCACCATAGTTTCCTTGATAACACCTAGAGGTGGTAGAGGTACAACACATACCCAGCTAGATTCCACTTTTTTAAGAGGGGTTCAGGTTGATCTTTTAGTGGCGACTATCCATTGTGTTCTTTTTGGACCTAATTTTGTAGCCTCGGTATTTACTGTTGAGTTTGACTATAGAGTGAGTTTTATATAGGACAGATACTCAATGAGATAAGTTGAGTATGGGAAACAGAGGATAGATTTGGTGAGATGGATTGCCAACTATATTTCTGATTTGGGAGGTGATGCCCTCTGGATTGAGGGAAAGAAAAAGATTAAGAATGTGACACTGAATTTTGCCACAAGGTTCTGGTAGATTATGTTTTGTTTTTATCTATGTCCAACTTCTATACATAATCGATTGACATGGGATTAAGCTGCATTGATTGTGAGCTTGATAGCAGGTATTGAGATCGATTTTATAGAGGTTATCAGGTATGAGTTACATGATCGAGTATTTGGGATGCCCTTTCCTTGCATTTTTAGTAGTTATGTAACTAGGCTGGAGTCCCTAAGATACCAGATGTTAATAGGATATTATAGGTTACGAGCATTGCACAAATAAGTATGATTATGGATTCGATAAACCTGATCCTTGCCTAGAGAGCTCGTATATCTCTGACAGTAATTTTAGCCCAGTTTGAGGGGCCTCAGTTCTGGCAGAGCATATTGATAAGCTGGAGATGGATGTTGATTATGTGGGTGGGAATATTGAGTTTGAGATAAGTAAATAATATGTCTGAGAGGAGTACTCATGAAGAGGGCCCCCCAGCTATTTCTACTTCAACACTGCATCCACTTTTAAGATGGTAAAGGCATCTTCTGTGCCCCCTCATCCCTTTACTATAAATCTATCCAAAGGCTTGATAATAGTGCCATAAGAGTTTTTACAGCTCTTAATAGAGTGCTAGAAGGTGACTGATACCTGACTTAAGAATATGGAGACCAAACTTGCATCTTTTTATAGAAAGATTCGGCCTTGGTTTTGGAAGACATTAAAGACTATTGAGACCAGGATATAGACTGCACTCCAAGATGAGATGATAGAGTTCACTACTGGGTTGCATGCCCATATTTATGCTTTTGAGAGCTGAGTATCGGCTCAGTTCGATGATATAGAGGCTCCTGACGTAGGTAAGATTTGAAAGGAGGTCGCTATACTACGAGTAGAGGTGCTCTTTTTTAATGATAGCTTGATTCTAGTTATCCCTTCAGTTATTCCTTATTTTGCTTATTTGATGTCTCTATGTGGTCCTAGGTATTTTTATTTATTTACTGAAGATAATTCAATCCCAGGTATTGGGAATAAGGGAGCTATGATGGAGGACCTATAGGACCCCTCTATTCTATTTGATCAGACCCGGAAATAGGCCACCCATGATTCTAAGACATCTGCAGTAGTTGATGCGGTGCAATAAGATAAGATTATAATGGGTATGTCTTTTATTAGTGCACTTCCCCCATATGTAGAGATACCCCTTGAAGGGGATAAGTATGATATAGGTACCTAGTGCGTCCTAGGTATGTCCTCATTCACTTTGTTTACATTATTGTCATACACCAGAGATAGTACATAGTATTTTAGTTGGGTGGGATATACCATAGTAGTTGAGGGTTTTTGTTGCCGTGCTTTTTTTCTTGTCGGCTATGGTATGATTGTAGAATCAGCATGTCTAGGAAATTATGTGTCATATTGTGTTTTGTTTTGTTTTGCATTGTGTTTTTGTGTACCTAGGAGAAGAATGAATATCTAAGGCCGTTGATGTGTTTTGTTTTGATTTTTGAGAAAAATGATACCCCTCTAAAAAATTTTATTTTTGAACTATGTGATATGTATATATGTGTGACAATTGTGAAACTCGTTATGGCATTAGAATTAGGGACATAATATTCATATCTAACATTTGCAAGAATTGGATAGGTAGTATCTTGTAATGCAACCATGTGCCATCTGTGTGTAAGATACTTACTTTTTCCCTTTGTGTGTTGAATTCAGAACTTGCCCGATTATTCTTGCCTAGGTTATAGGATAGTCGGTTAGGAAAGATCATAGGTTGTTCTTGAAATAAGTCCAATTTTAGCCTAAATGACCTTTCAAAAATGAATAAGTATCCCTTGATCCCTATGTTGCGTCTATAGAGACTTTTTTCTTGTTTCACCTTTCACCTTCCTATTTTTGTTACAATGAACTTATTTTGGCCCTGTCCCTCCTTGAATATTATGTACCTCAACTCAGGAAAATCATCTAAGTTGAGGGTAGCTATCATAGGGGTGCGTAATATGAATTAGGTATGACTAAGGGTAAATAAGAAAAAAAGAAAGTAGGGCTAGGTGTGGTAGAAAAGATAGAAAATAAAAGAAAAAAAAGAATAAAAGAAACCCTAACAACCTGAATGTGCAATAAAATAATAAAAAGAGAGAAATAAGGGTGGAACAAAATAAAAATGGTTGATAAGTGGACCCAAAAATTAAGTGTAGTGCTAAAAAGGATTAATTAGCCAATAAATTTTCCTATGCAATATACTAGCCCCCAAGCCTACATTACAAATCGAGTAAAGTTTTATAGTGATC
This sequence comes from Capsicum annuum, assembly GCF_002878395.1. Taxonomy (NCBI): domain Eukaryota; kingdom Viridiplantae; phylum Streptophyta; class Magnoliopsida; order Solanales; family Solanaceae; genus Capsicum; species Capsicum annuum. Next base: position 188,504,920 of record NC_061113.1, read on the forward strand.
CTAAGCCGACCGTCTGAAAGATAAGGTAAAGAAAATAAGGGCAAGCCTATGGTATTCTATGCACATTTTTAGAACCTCTTTATGAGTGTGAGCGTCTTGTGATCATCCATACATTAACATACATGATTCCATCATGTGGTGGTACTTCTTTAATTTATTGTAAGGGTACTGGATTGTATTGCTAGCTGCTTATTTGTTTGGGTAGTATAACTTATACATATGCATAATTGTTTGTTGCTAATGTAATTCCATATCTTGATTCCCTTGTATCACATTGTTGTGTTGCATTGATACACACAGACTATTTAAAAATAGGAGGGGGTAATGTCTTGAGCTTAAAGTTGATGATTGACTGCCATAGATATTTTAGGATTCTCTTAGTTAACTGTCGTTGTGTTGTTTAGTTGTATTTTGTTCCCTAAGGATATGTAGATGTTCTAAGTTGAGGGTGTTGATGTGCTATGGTTTCATAGCACTTTCGATGCTTAAAACTATGAAAATATGTTGGTACTTAGGTCATTTTATGTTATGTTTTGTAGGAAAATAGGTTCTGGAAGCTAACCAAGAGAAAAGAAGTGAAAATTGAAGTTTTGGACCACCTAGTTGGGCACCTACTGCCCATAGGTACTACCAATATGGCGTAGGTGCTAGAACAAGTGTCAGAGAGCTGAGAAATAGTGATTCTGAAGTTGTAAGAAATGATCCTGTCACCTACGATGGAAACCTATGACCCATATGTTCCACCTACGGTCCATATATTCCAGTCCAAGTTTTAGAGAGTTAAAGTTTTTAGATATTCAGTAGGAGTTTAGGAGTCTGGCTCCTACGTTGAGCCATCTATGGCCCGTAGGTGCCACCTATCGCTCGTAAGTGGCTCCGTAGGTGGCCACCAACTCCAATTTTCCTCTTTTATTTTATGTTGGTTTGCTAGGGTTTCCATGTATTCTATGAATACCCTGATGACATTTTTTCGTTACTTTATGCACTCTAATCATTTAAAAAAATATTTTTGATTTAGAGATTAAATTTTGATCTTGGAATTGTTATGTTCTTGATTTTGGTTGATATATTAATTCGAGACTTCGGGTTTTCATTATAAATTAGTGTGAGATTGATTTAATTCTTTCAATTATGAATTCCTTGGATTGTCTCACAATGGTAAGCGGCTAATTCCCTTAGCTAGGGTTATGGGAACCCTGGTGAATTAACAAAATAGAGAAAGTGCATTGTTGTTCCAAACCAATATTCTTGCATGTATTGTGATCATCTTCAATTTAATAGTTTTCTTAGCGGTTGCAAATAGTAAGAACCCGTTTGTATTCACTACTTACTTTAAAAGAGAAGTAGAAATTTGGAAAAGAAGATCACAATAGTAATTTGAATTTAATTATTGATATAAGCTAATCAGATTCATATACTTAAGATAATTATCTTCATCTAACTAATCAGATTCATATAGTTTTTAAATCGCTTAAATGATTCTTATGACTAAGCTAGAAGGCAAAATTACTGATAGGTGTATAGACACATAATTTTGTCCCTCCCGAGAGTGTATTTTTATACATTTACCCTTACTTTACCATAGACCTTCACCTACGTGGTAAATTTCACACAATAATAAATCCAACAAATTCTTAATAACTTTTAACACCTCATCCTAACAAAATAACAACCTACCATAACAAATTTGACACATCACACCCCTATTCCTACCCCTACCCCTACCTCACTACCCTACCCCTATACCCACATACCCCCTACCCCTTGCCCTTACACAGTTTTTCCTAGTTTGTTTCCCATAACAGAATACATACTCATAGACACACATACGTCAATACACACAACACACATTCATCCACCATATAAAGAGAGCACATGCCAGCAATACTCATAAGACATTCTTTAACAATCAATTACACATAGGCGCACTCTATACACACAGAAATAAAAAAATACTCTACACAATTCATCTTTTTCTCCACGTATACGCACATAAAAACATCACTCGATCCACACTTACACACAGATTAAGGAAAAAAGAGTGAGGGATTAGAACCACCACTCACCGTCAGAATAGAAAAACTCACAAAAATGGCAAACAGATAAAAATAAAAGAGAATTGAGTAGAAAACAATAGCTAGAGAGGAAAAATACATGAGCAAAAAAGGGGGTTCAATGTGTGAGAGAGTTTTGAGCGAGAGAGAAGAGTGAAACAATGACGGCTGGCTATTCCGATAAATTTTTGCTGACAAATGCCATTGTCGCCTAAAATTGGAGTTGTTCTCCATCTTTCATCACTATTTGAGCTAGTCGGAGCTCCGATGAAACAAAAACAGTTAACCTAGCCTTGATTCTGATGAGTTCCATTTAATCTTAAGTCAAAATCTATAATTTAGGGTCGTATTGAGGTTCCCAACTGGTTTTTATATCTATTCGGGGTTAAATTGGACATCGAGTTAGGTTTTTTTCAAAGTTGGGTAAATTCGAGATTCTGAATTCATAAAGCTCCTTCGTTTAATTGAATAAAAGACATATTAAGTTACATTCTTCATCTTATTCTCAATTAATTTTTAATTGTGCGATACTTTGTGTGGTAAATTCATGGTATGTGGCTCTTATTTTCGTTAATTTTGATATGTTTGGTTCTTCGTATTGATTGTTTGAATTGAATAATTGAAATGATTTAAACTCAACTGGAAATAAGCAGGATGGGAATTGAAAGTTGATAAAGTGAATATTGCTGTTTTGATTTATTGATGTTATTGATTGTGATAGTGTCATTATAGGTCGAGCTGGGTAGGCAAACAGTAGTCTCGAGTAGGTAAATTTAAAACTTGTGGATTATGGAATGTTTGAAATAGTTGTTGAATGGTTTTTTTTACCTCATTTGGATCAATTGTATTCATTTGATGGGGAATGCCTCAACTAAAATATATTTATTCATTGGGGAATGCCTCGAAGTATCATATACACAAAAGAGGTTCGTGATCAAGAATAGAGGAATTGGGAGGAGCATAGTTTAGGATTAGTGTAGGTTAGCGTAGGTTTACATTTCAGTACCTTTCTATTGTTAGGTCTGTAATAAATTGGACTGGACATTATTTTTTAGACTTTTTACTGTTTTATTGCTTGTTTTCGTATGTTATGTGTTTTTTTTGGTTTATACATTTTATAGTATCGTAAAGCCAATGTACTTCACGAAGCGACCGGGGTCGAATAACGGGATCGATGGGTTCCTAACACCTTCCCTTCAGTCAACAGAATTCCTAAACTGGAATCTTTATTTGTGGACCAATTTTAAAGAGTCAAATTTTTTTAGAAAAGGATTTTCAAAGGTGACTTGGCACACCCGATTTATGCTAAGTGGAAACTCTGAGTTCAAATGAAAAAGAATCCTTTTCAAAACAATTTTCATCTTTTGTCACTCAATAATAAAATCCTTTTCAAACTTAAAATCTACCTTTTTGATGAAAAAATGATGTGACAGCTTTGGCGACTCTGCTAAAGATTTTTAAGAATTTGAGATTATTTTTGAGTTGTATCGGCTTAGCTTGAAACTATAGGTGTATAAACATTCTGTTATTGGTTGTGTTATTGTTTTCTCATTGTTGGATGCGTATGTGCTACGTGTTTACAGTTCTCTTGTGTGTTATCGCTTTATATATGGCATCATATGCATTACCCCGAGTACATTCGTTCGCAACAAGTCTCGGAGTACATATCATGTAAACAACCTCTAGTTGAGTCATCTTTATTTTAGGAGGGGGAGCCGTCGGATGTATGGAGTAGATGGAAAGCTGTCGCAGCCACTATCGACCATAAACTCCACCAAACAACCTTGTTAGTAAACTCCAACCTAGGTCAGCCTTTAGGTCATGCTTATCTGCATCATATTGAGACCTAGCAGGACCCACTTGGTCCTTTGTAGGAAACTCACCCCTAAAGCATTCCTAGTCCTAGTTGTTGCATCTTTGAGGATAACAGGGTCATTTGATGGACTGAATTGGGGAAAAGCATGTAATAGAATTAAAAGAAGGCCTGTTTGAAAGAAAAAAAGTGAGTCAACAAAGAGCTTCATAGTTTTTTAGAGTTTTTTATGGCTTGTGTTCTTCACAATCCAAAAATTTCAAAAAGATTTTTTTATGATTTGCACTTATGTTTCAAAAAATCAAAAACATCAAAAAGATTTTTCTTTTATTTTTTTAGTAAGCGTTCACAATTCAAAAACTCCAAAAATATTATTTTCAATAGGAGCTTTTTATAAACGGAAAATTCAAAAAATGTTAGAAGTTTTGTTTATTTCATAGAACGAAAATACTAAAAAGATTTTTCTTTCACAGTTCTTGGTGTCATTTTTATGTGAAGGGTCAAATTGAAAACTCAAAAGAGATTTATTGAAGTTTTTCATCATCATTCCTTGTTGTGTCTCTTAAGTCATGGTTCAATCTATCCGTTATTATTTCATAGTCCAATCTAGATGAATTACGCACACCTGATTCTCCTCTTTTGGAAGTGAGATATGTAGGCAGCCCTTCTAGGGTTCGGTGATCTTATTTCAAAAATGCAAAAAAGATTTTCTTCACTCTTCATTTAGAGTAGATGTCATATACATCTTTAAAAGAAAACTACAAAAAAAAATTAATATCTTTAAGTTTCATTTTCATATGAAATTCAAAATCGAAAACGCAAAAAGATTTTTCTTTGGTAATCATAGTTTCATTTTGTATAGGAATTTTAAATTTGAAAAAAAAAAAGAAAAAAAAATAAATATTTTTGTCCATTTTTTTGACAATTTGTTTTTTTTATTTTTTCTTGAAGTTTCAAAAAAATGAAAAAAGAAGAGTTTGATTGGTCATGTTGTGCCAAAAATTTATGAACTACACACATCTGATTCTCCTATCTCGAAAGTGAGATACGTAGGCACCCTTCTTGGGTTCGGTGATCTTTTCAAAAGACAAATAAAAAGGTTTTGAGAAAGTGCTGAACTCTAATGCATTTGATATCACTTGTTCAATTAGTTTAAGGTGATTGGTTTGTGGCATTTTGGCTGGTCCTCCATATTGCATCAAGTCGAAGAGAAAGTTATGGCCAACAAGGATACTGATGTTGTTGTCACTAATCATATTGGGAGTTCTAGGAATTAAAATTTAGAAGCTAATGAAAAGATTCGGAAATTAAGGTAGCAAATGATAGAAATGTTTTGAGCTTGGGCTAATGGGTTGCCGCATCCTCTATTTCTCATTGATAATCTGGAATATCTTTCTAGCTTGCATCCAGTGTCACATGCATGATTTCCCATTTTTGTTGACACGTCACAACATACTTCAGGGTATACTCTGGGGCAACAGTATCCCAACACTTTCAATATGCATTTCCTCATTCCTCAACACAAAACTACAACATGCTTGGCTCCACCCACTATTTATGTTTTTGAAGCACCACTCCCACCTGAAGCTCCTACTTTTGATTTTAAACCACTAGTTATGCCTCCATACTCTACAAAGGAGCCTGTATTGAATATTTTTGGTCATCAGTATCATGCTCTTGAGCCCACATTTAAGTTGACTGGTCCTTATAGTTACACTCACCCGCTTGAATTTCCTCTTAACACTTAGAATCCTGTTATGACAGAAGAATAAGAGGGCATGGCACACAAATTGAAGAGTTTGGAACATGCCATGAGAAACTTGTAGGGGCTCGGGGTTTATAAAAGTGTATCGTATAAAGATCTGTGTATATTTCTAGGTGTTAATGTCCCTCTTGGTTTTAAAATACCAAAGTTTGAGAAATATGACAGGCCTGGGGACCCGGTGGCACATTTGAGACATTATTGTAACCAATTAAGGGGCGCTGTGGGGAAGGAAGAATTACTCATGGCTTATTTCGATAAGAGTCTTTCAAGTCTAGCTTCAGAATAGTTTGTTGACCAATACATCGACAAGTGGAATAGTTGGGATGACCTGACAAATGAATTTGTGCAACAATTCTAATACAATATGGAGTTGATCCTTAATGAGAAATCCCTAACTAATATGAAGAAGAAGAGTACTGAAAGTTTTAGGGGGTATGCAATTAAATGGTATGAATAAGCCGCTAGGGTAAAACCACCAATGAAAGAAAGTAAGATAGTGGAGGTGTTTGTTGAAGCACAGGATGAAGTATGTTATCAACACTTGTTACATGCATTAGTCAAGATGTTTATTGAGATTATTAAGATGGGGGAGATGATAGAAGATGGAATTAACACCGGTCGTATTGTGAATTTTGCAAAATTGAAAGCGACTGCTCAAGAAATTCAAAAGGGTTCAGGAAGTGTTGGGGGGAAGAAGAATAAGGAATATGCATCTTCTATTATAGTTGGACAGCGGGCACAGTCAAGAATACCACATCGTTGTTACTCTCAGCTTCAAGCCCAAGTTAATGCCCAAGCTCCACATAATCACTCCCAAAGTCCATTATACTCTATTCACCCACCTCCATATCCAGTATATAATGCATAACCATATGTTTAACCCCCATCATACCCACAATGACATACACCAACTCCTTAGAGTCATCCTCTAACTCCACAAACATACCAAAGCCCTTCTAGGCTCAATTTTTTATCCAAGCCAAATAATGAATGAGGCAAAAGTTGAGAGATAGCTCCACCTCAATTGGAGAGTCCTATGCTAGTTTATTTTAGAGATTGGTACCATGGGCCATGATCATTTCTCTCCTTGGGCACATTCCTAATTTGTGTTCAAGGAATTTTAATCCTAATGTACGATGTGCGTATCATTCTGAGGGTCAGTGCCATAGTATTGAAGATTGTCGGGATTTTAAAAGAGAAATTAAAATGATGATTCAATATAGATCAATTATGGTGCAAAAATTGATAGTGAGGAAAGCTCTTGCCATTCTGATATGCAAACTAATGGCTAAGATGTCAAGCTCAGCCATTGGGAAGTCACTCCTCTCCTTGCTAGGATGGATGTTTGGTAGTTTGTTTTGTTTTCTTTTCTGTTATCCAAATTATTTCAGGGTTGTAGTTCGGGATCTATCTTGTTTTTTCCCTTTGTTTTTTTATGTTCAAACCCTTTTATCTTTTATTTCAACTAAATAAAGTGTCCATTTCCCTTTGTGTTTTAAATATGTGTTGTTTGTTTTTTTCTTTACACAGTACATTTTATGTTGATTCTAGTGATATGACATGCTAGCGGAATTTTCAGCCAAATCATAAAATCTAGTTTAAGCATGAACTTGGAATCAGAGGGATAAAGATAGACAAAAACATTTGAGAAAATAGGTAGAGTACTGAGACATTGGGTGACCAAGTCATAGCGTTCCTTGAAAATTAAGGCAATTATTTTTTAGAAACACAAGAACAACTTGGTAATCAATTGAAAGACATGTATCAATTAGGTCTAACAATAAATGTGTGATCGTATATCAAGAGGAACAGAAATAAAATCAACTCCATGAAAGCATGAACCATTCAATGTGAGGGATGTACAACAAAAGTGGAATTATATGTTTGATAAGTGTAGAAGAAGAAGTGGCACACATGCTCAGTTAAAGTTGGTGTTGTTAAAGTATCACAAATGATTTTCATCTTTCACTTCATATTGCATGATATGTACTTGCATTTTTAGGGATTGATATGATGAAGGCATTTCATGTTGTTATCTGGACATTGTGTCATCCTTTGTTTACCCCATTTGAGCTTTAGTTCTATTTTCTTTGATATCCCTCTTTTGGAATCGAGATATAGTCAGCAAAAGGTCCAAAAAAAGTGTCGAGCAAAAGAATAGTGTCAGAAAAATTTCAAAAAAAAAAGAGAGAAAAATATGTCAAAAAGGAAGAAAAAGAAGAGTGTCAAGAAAAATAGAGTCAGAAAATGTCTCAAAAAGAAAAAGAGTCAACAAAAGAAAAAAAGAAATCATAATCATCAAAAGAATAAGTTGGTAGAACTACGCGTGAACTGATTCTCCAATATCGGGGGTGAGATATATGGGCTACCCTACTCTGGGCTTGGTCCAACCAAATAAACAATTTAGAATTACCCAGTCAAAAGAAATTGGGGCATGGGTTTATTTTCATTGTCTGAGTCAATTCCAAAATTTGTAAGTCTTAACCCACTTTAAGTGTCGTTTGGGCCTCATTCCATCCTTTCTTTTTAACCTTATCCAAAAGCCAAGTTACAAGCAAATAAAGACCTTTAGATCAATCTTTGAGAATGATAAGGTTAAGTATGCAATGCATCTGATAGGCATTTTGGGAACTACTTGTTTTCCTCAGCATAAGGAATCAGGAGAGAAACAAAAATTAGAGTTGTATTGGTGAAAACCCTCACGGGCACCATAAGACGATGGTAAGTTGGGAGAGATAAAAATGAGAGTCTTATCGGTGAAAATCCTCACCGGCACTGTAAGACGACTATGAGTTGAGAGAAATGAAAATAAGAGAGTCTCATTGGTGAAAACCCCTCACAAACACCATAAGGCAATGGTGAGCTAAGAAAAAAAAAATGAGAGAGGCTTGTTAGTGAAAACCTTTCAAGGCATCACTAGCCAAATAAGGTTTCTAAATGCAATTGACCCAAGGAAGCAACTCAGTTTTAGGGCTATTAACTTAACAACAATTGGTGAAAGTTGGATGGAAAGATCAGGCAGCTTAATTCAAAATGTATGTCATAATCAATACAGTTGACAGTCACTTTTAGATAATTTTTTTGTTTCTTTATTTTAAATGGTGATATCAATGTCTTTTCTTTCTTCTCTTTATTTTTATTTTATTTTCTTAAGTTAGTTATCCAAATAAAAAATCATTATCATTTATCTCTTATCTTTGAGCCAAGTCCATGTCAAAATAAGTGAGAAAAGATTTCAAAACTAGCTACCAACTTCTTCAATTTCACAAAGCATGAAAAAAAGGCCAGCACATGAAAGATGCATAATTTTATGCTGAAATAAGGCATGTTGAAAGTTTTGTCCACAAACAAGACTGGGAACACATGGAAAGAACAAGGTTCAAAGTGTTTATCTGAGAAGCATGGCAAAGCAGAGATACTATGTTTGGTTTAGAGTCACTCTTAACAATATGAGTTTGAGTCAATGATGCAGCAAGTCAATGATATATGCTAATTGTAGGAAGCAAGGTTAAATATGATGAGGCAAGATCGATTGTCGCAAAATCCAAAGGCACACACTAGCCACCATATTTTAAACTCACAAGTTTTATTTAATGAAATAGGAAATATGTTACCTTCAAATCAAGGACTTTAGAGCATAAATATCAAGGGTTGTATTGCCTCACTTCTACAAATGTAGAAAGTAATTTTGCTGCACAGATTTGACAATCAAGTCATGGTAAAAATTGATCACCCTATATCCCTCAGAGACACACTTCCTTGTCCTGGTATTTCAATTTTCAATTGCTAGGTGATACACTTCTTATTCCCCCTGACTCCTACAAGATAAACCTTCTAGTCGAATTATTCTTCCTGACTCCTAAAAGATACACTTTCTAGTCGAGTAATTCCCTGACTCCTAGAAGATGTACCTTCTATTCGAGTCATTCTCCTTAACTCCTAGAAGATGTATTTTCTAGTTGAGTCATTACCTGACTCCTAGAATATGTACCTTCTAGTCGAGTCATTCCCCTTTAATCCTAGAAGATGTACCTTCTAGTCAAGTCATTCCCCTTGACTCCTAAAATATGTACCTTCTAGTTGAGTCATTCCCCTTTACTCCTAAAAAATATACTTGCTAGTCGAGTCATTCCCCTTGACTCCTAGAAGATGTACCTTCTAGTCGAGTCATTCCCCTTGACTCCTAAAATATATACCTTCTAGTAGAGTTATTCCCCTTGAATCCTAGAAGATGTACCTTCTAGTCGAGTCATTCTCCTTAACTCCTTAAAGATGTACCCTCTGGTCGAGTCATTTTCGTAAATCCTAGAATATGTACCTTCTAGTCGATTTATTCCCCTTGACTCCCAGAAGATGTACCTTCTGGTCAAGTCATTTTCCTTGACTCCTATAATATGTACCTTCTAGTCGAGTCATTTCTGTCAATTCCTAGAAGATGTACTTTCTAGTTGAGTCATTCCCCATGACTCCTAGATAATGTAATTTCTAGTCGAATCATTCCAATTAACTCATAGAGGATGCATTCCTTGTTTAGGTTTTTTCAAGTAGTTATAATGTGACTTTCACAAAAGTCCTCTGATGATAAACTGGGGCAAAATTTTAATTCCTATTGTTTGAAACTTTACTTTTCTGGAAAATGGAATCTCTCTTTATAATAATCTTTGTTTGGGATAATTTTCTTTCTAGTTTTGATGTGATTTCAGGAGCCCTCAAGAAGAACATGGTGAATAAATGGAAAGTCATGCAAAAAGGTGAAGAAATTGAAAGTCAACAGATTAAAGAAATAGTAAGTCAGGAGCCCTCCTGGAGAACAGGGTGAAGAAATTGAAAGCCAAGCAACAAGGTGATGAAATTTCAAGGCCGGAGCTCTCCCGGAGAGCAAAGTAAGGAAATTGCAAGTCAAGAGCCCGCCTGGAAAATAAAGTTATGAAATAGCAAGTTAAGAGCCAAGGAAAGCTGCATAGATAGGATTTTTGTAATTTTATTTAGGTTTTTAACTTGTAATTTTCATTTTTGACGTAATGACAGAGTCGTGGACCAGAACCTCAATAGGAACTCTCTCCAACTTGGTATAGTCATTATCCTTCCAACCCTTTGAGATACCTATGACTTGATTTCGTCATAATTGGGTAGGTAGAATGTCTTAACTCAAGACTCGGTGATACTT